>NW_022990782.1:0-40118 GCF_902827175.1 Gymnodraco acuticeps
TGACATAAAAGATTTAACTGTACAAGATCGGAGTACTTCTACTTTTACTCAAGTACCAGATCTGAATACTTCTACTTTTACTCAAGTACAAGATCTGAGTACTTCTACTTTTACTCAAGTACAAGATCGGAGTACTTCTACTTTTACTCAAGTGCAAGATCTGAGTACTTCTACTTTTACTCAAGAACCAGATCTGAGTACTTCGACTTTTACTCAAGTGCAAGATCTGAGTACTTCTACTTTTACTCAAGTACCAGATCTGAGTACTTCGACTTTTACTCAAGTACAAGATCTGATTACTTCTACTTTTACTCAAGCACAAGATCTGAGTACTTCTACTTCAAGTACAAGATCTGAGTACTTCTACTTTTACTCATGTTCAAGATCTGAGTACTTCTACTTCAAGTACAAGATCTGAGTACTTCTACTTTTACTAAAGTACAAGATCCGAGTACTTTCTCCACGTCTGAATACTTTGCAGGTTCATGTTATTTATACATAATATTAATCAACTAATGTATCTATCTTTAACCTTACATCTGAGTACTTCTCCCACCATGTTATTACACACAATACATATGTGTACACAGTACTTATTCCACTGAAGGTAATAGTACTTCTTCCAACACTACCTATATTACTCTGCAGGTTCATGTTATGAATACCAAATATTACTCAACTAATCCCTGGCATTAAAACACAGTTAGCTCCACCTTAACCAGCTGTACTTGTGTATGTATTAAAGTAACACTGTCATGCACTGTAACAGAGTATTTTACCCTGCACTATGAGTACTTTTACCTCAGATCTGAGTACTTCTCCCACCTCTCTCTGCATGAATTAAAACACAGTTAGCCCACCAGCTTTGTATTAGTCCTACATAACCCTGACATGCTAACAGAGTATTTGACAGTGCAGTTGTAGTACTTTGCCCTCCGAGTACTTCTCTAACACGGTTCCTACCTTCAGAAACCCTCCTCGATGCTTCAGAATCTGATCTCAGAGCAGCCACACACACACAGGAAACTCCTCAGAACACTAACGATAACATAACAGAGACATCATGAGGAGAGAAAGCAGTTTTTGGAGCGTGTGTTCCTGAGTCTGCAGGACCTGACATGTCTGCAGGATCCACCCAAACAGAGACCTCCCCCCCCCCCCCCCTCTGAAAACAGACCCTCCACACAGACCCCCCCCCCCCTCCCGCTGCTCACCTTGCTGAACACGGATCGATATTTGCGGGTAGATCCCGGAGGAGAGTCCGGGGGCTGCTCGGTGTCCGCGGGTCTCAGGTGTCCCAGCCTCCGTGAACCCGGAACTGAGCTCCGTTAACTATAAAAGGAGTGATTTCCTCACCAGGAACTGAAGCAGAGAAACCTGCAGCCTCTCTGTCGGCCGATGGAGGCAACCTGAGCCCCAAAGCATTACATATTATAATCAGAATCAGAATAATACATTGGATTTGTATAGCGTTTTTCCTAATGCTCAAAGGAGCTTTACATAAAATCAGAACATAAACAATACAACAACAAAAACACCTAAACAGTATTCCTAATCCAAGTGCAAGTAAAGTGGGGGATCAGAGAGTTATTGATCAGAGTTTGAAAGCGAGAGAGATTTTTGGCCTATCGGATGTGACTGGGATTATGATTTATTCTATTTTTTTAAATTATTATTGGTTACAATTTTTGTGATTTAAAATGTATCTTTTTATTATTATTCATATTTTTATATTATTGTTTATTATTTTTTGTCATTTTGTCATTTTGTAATTATAATGTGTTGTTGTACTTTTATATTAGTATTGTTTTATTTGTTGTATTTTTTATTATATTTTTGTATTATTATTGTGATTTATATTTTATTTGTTATAATTATTATTTTGAGTTATGAATACTATTTTTTTAATTGTATAATATTAATATAATGTTGTGAATTTTTGTATTTCTTGTATTTTTTTAATTATTTTATTTATTGTAGTTTTTAAATATTTTATTATTATTGTTATTGTGATTTCTATTTGATCTTTTTATTATTATTTATATATTTTTATGTTACTAGTATTTATTACTATTATTATATAATTCTTAGAATTGTTGTACTTTTTGTCTAATTATACTTTTTTGTTGAATTCTTATGTTAGTATTATAGTGGCGCAGTGGCCTAGTGCGTTGGTGTTCGGATCAGAGAGCCCAGGTTCAAACCCCACTGCATGTCGTTGTCTCCCTGAAGACACTTCACCCCAAAGTGCTGCTGTGGGGATTGCCCACAGTATTGAGTATGTGAGTCGCTTTGGATAAAAGACTTACATAAAAGCGATTTCTTTGAATAGGTTATATAATTTGTTTTATAATTTGTTTTATTGTTATGTTATTATTGTTATTCATATGTTATCTTTTAATTATAATTTATATTGTATTGTTATGTTTTGTATTTTTATATTATTATTGTATTATTATAATTTTCATTATTTTTGTTTTATTATTATTTTTGTTTATTTTGTGTTGTATTTTTGTATTGTTATTATTTATTTATTTTAATTATAATTTTGCATATATTTTTATCATTTTTATTAAATACGGTATTAAGGATGTCATCGTTACGGGACATCCACACGGCAGCGTCGCGTTGAAGCTTGCCGGTGGGCGTGTCTGGAGCTCGACCAACAACCAATCACATGAATCTCCCGCCCCGGACACACAAGCACGTGGTTTGATTGGCTAGTGCTTGTACTAGCATATGATTTGATTGGCTGGTGCTTCCTTCGACGCTTGAAAAGTTGAACTTTTCTCAACTACTATTATTAATTATTATTTAATTATGTAATGCTATTGTATTTTTTAAATGTAATTAGTGTATTAGATTTATTGTTTTTTTTTGTATTTATAAACTAGCATAAAAGTCTATTATTTGTCATTATTATAAAGAGCAAACACCAAACAGTCTCTGTGTAACAGCCACTGACAGCGCCTACATTACCCATAGTACCACGCGCCGACGGACGGAACTGCGTCATCACGCTTGACCTTGTCTTCTTCTCTTGGTTTTTCCTTCAGCTACAGACGCAGAGGACAGCAGCATGGCGAATCAAGACCCAGCAGTAAGTGTTTTTATTTGAACAGTTTCACCTTTATTTGTCTCACATTGCTGCCTTCAGGTGTGCTTCACGCGCAGATTCACGACATTATAAGCGTTTAAAAAGCCACGTGAGGGTCTGATGTAAGCTAGCAGTCAACGCTATGTTATCTAAAACTTGTATTTTAAAAGCTCCAGGTCAAATATAAAGACAGTTACTAAAGGTGAGGGACTTCTTACATCTAAATAATGTTGGGTTAAAATCCCACTTTACAGTCTCGGAGGAATACTTTGGTATCTAAGATGCCAGGGTCTTCTTAAAAATCAAACCATTTAATATTTCATCGAGTTTAGTAGTACATAAAGCATAATAACATGCTTTTTAACCGTGTTCATTATTAAGTATAACCCCCTCTTCAATTCGGCATATATTTGGTACACTAAGCTGCTTTTATTTCTTTAACAACATCCTTTATAAGGAGAGTTGCACCATAATCCATAAGCCTTGACATCCAGCAGTCGTACATGCAAACAAATACAAAAACGCAGATTTTCTATCAAACTAACTTCTTTTTCTGGTTTATCTATAAGCCGAATTAAAGATAAGAGTGTATTCATTCAGTATATATTATCATTTATGTTTTATATGAGTTGTAAATTAGCGTTTGTGCTAAAAAAAAAAAACACTCAGACTTTTTGAATGGAGTTTGGTTGCTGCTGCGCACGGTTGGATAAAGTCGTTTGGAGGCGTTAACCTTCACCTTAGTTATCCATCAGGATGAAGGTCACTGTGTGTCCTGCTGTCTGTGTAATACAGTCTGTTTAATTAAGGACTGTTTTAACTTCATACCAGTGTGTGTGATTTGTCAACATTTGAGCTTCTTTACTGAAACACACACAACAACTCGGACTATAACTACACTGTTGTGAAATACATCTCATTCTAATACTGGCTGCTTATTGTTGTGCTACTTCCCATCACCTTTAACATCAATGTTGTAACATAAAACTGTGCAATATAGATTCATCATAAACACAACTACGGTATAGTATGTAATGAATGACAAACTTAGGTCACAGGATCCTCAACAATGCAATTACAAGACATACAACTAATACAAAAATAACAACCACAATTAAAATAGTGCACGCTCAGGTGTTTAATAGTCTTATGGCCTGTGGGATTAAACGGTCTCTGAAGATTACCAGACGGCAGCAGACACAACAATACTTAAATACTAGGACATGTAGTATTTACTAAGTAGATTGCCCCTACATACATAGTTTAACCACACAGTAAGAAGGTAGGTTGCTCCTCTCCAGCTAAGAGTCCACACTCTGTCTTCTGTCTCTATCCGTGTCTTTGCTGTGTCTCTGTGCATTTCCCCTCTGTGGGACGGATGAAGGGATTCTGATTCGCTGGTGTTTTTTGTCTCCAGAACTTCATGCAGCAGCTGCGGCAGATCGCAGCCCGGATGTCGTCCGGACCGAAGGGTTTAGGGGTCGGACTGAAGCTGCTGATCGGCGCTGGAGCTCTGGCTTATGGAGTGAGGGAGGCCACGTTCACAGGTAGAGGAGCAGCAACAAACATACAGAAATGTAACTCAAAAGTAAAACGGCTGTTGAGGAACCAGATCGGTGTTCGTTTTGGCAGCTATTTTAGATTTAGTCTTTAGACGAAAATGGTTGTTATTTTTAGTCCGTTTGATCCTTCATAGTTTTAGGGTGCGTTCACACCTGCCTTGTATGGTCCGGTTGAATCGAACCCTGGTGCGTTTAGCCGCTTGGTGCGGTTCGTTTGGGTCGGTGTGAACGCAGTCCTCTGAAGTGAACTAAACAACCGGACTCTGGTCCGCTGAAAGAGGTGGTCTCGGAGCGCTTGCTAGTGAACTCTGGAGCGGTTCATCTCTGGTGTGAACGCAGTCCGCATCAAAACACAGGAAGCGTAGTATTTACGTGTCACAAGAACGCGGATATCTTCAAAATCTTTAGCGAAAGAGTCTTTCAAGACATCCGTGGTTGTTTAGTTAAAGAGTGAAGCAGAATGAAGTGTCGTGTAAAGTAAGAATTCTCCGTCAGCTACATAAAAGTAAGAACACCTGTCGTCCAGAGGTTGCGCTAGACTTTTTCACTGCCCGTCATTTTGACGGACAGGATCGTAAAATTTCCGTCAAAAGCCATTATTACCCGTCGGTCTGTACACAACTGACCGGGGGGGGGGGGGGGAAGAGCACGCTCGTGAACTGTCAACGGGGGGGGGGGGGCTCGTGAAATGTTAGCGCCGGTGTTGTGCCGTGTTGTGCATGCCCACTGCACCTCGCGGGAGCGCGCCACAGCGTAAAGCATAAACTCCCAGACATTTCAATGATTTGTGCGGCATAGTTAGGTCTGGAAACGACAGGAGCAGAACACCGGAGCCCTGCTGCGGGGAAACGTTGGCGCTGTTCTGAGTTTGTTCTAATCTGTCAAAATGACGGACTGCTTTCAGATTTTTCTGTCATTGTCAAAAGAATTCCGTCATAGACGGAATATATTGGGTTAACGCGACCTCTGCTGTCGTCGGTGAAACGCCCTCCTGACTGCAGAACGTCTCATTGTGTTATAATGTGTTTTAACGCACGTTGTCTGATGATGTAATCATATGCGCGGGCCGCTAGAGTCTGTTGATCTCCAGATGAACAGCAGCATGAGAATAACCTGCAGAAAGTGCCGATGCTCCATGGCGGAGGCTCCGGGAGAAATTGCCGGGATTTGCGTTTTTACCCCCTTAATGTCTGACCAATGGGTGAACAGCATTTCCGAGCACATGACTTGTGTTTAAAGTTTATAGTCCGTTTGAGTTTTGCCGTGTGAACGCAAACTGAACCTTCTGGAAAATGAAACAATGCAACAAACTGTCGTCTCGACCTTAGTCTAGTTTTAGTCTACGAAAACTCAAAACGGTTTAGTCGATGAAAAATCATTTCATTTGAGTCCAGTTTTAGTGAAAATGTTTTCTCTCTTTAAACTAATTCAGTTTGGGAAATTCAGGTATCTGAAATTGGAATCAAGGTGACGGTATCAAGTGTTGAAATTCGTAAAGCAACATTTCACTCTCTTAACACTTAACTTGTGTAATTAGTGACGTGTGCAGATTCCCAGAATCCCAACTAATTCATCCAATGACAGGGATGCATTTTGACGGACAATTGGGGGGAAATACCCATCATTTTGAATGTCCGATAGTCCACCATTAAAACCTTAAGGCCCGGACACACCGAGCCGATTTTGTCCATCGGTAGATGTCTGGCCCTCGATCAGCGTCCTGTCGCCCTACTCAGATTGGTGTGTCCCGCCCCGTCGTGTCTTATCGGCCGTCCCGACACCTTCCGCGGCCGATTCCCCGTGTTGAAACAAAAAACGAAGAAAAATACAGAGACAAACAAATAAATATCAATAAGGTAAGAGGTACTTTATTGATCCCAAATAGGGAAATGTTTGCGTTGCAGCAGCATAAAAAACAACAACACAAAACATTGCACATACGTAGGAATGAAAGAGTAGAAATAAACAACTCTAGAAATTAAACATCTCAAAAAATAGAATTTAAAAAGTGAGGATAGCTTTTAAACTCTAGTTTTGTTTCCACTAAAGGTTGTTTAAGTCTGGGGGTGTTTCTCAATGTCGAGGACGCTTCCTTGGTAGGACATGTCTTCCGAGTCAGGTCCTTCAGAGGCGAGGCAAGAATCCTTCCTCGCATTCGAAGAGCGAAGAGTGGAACAGGCGTGCAGGTGTGCGTAGTATGAGAGGCCCCGCCTTGCATTTTCCGCCAAAGATTTTGGAAATTGGTCCGTGCGCAAAGCATTGTGGGGATTTTAAGATGCATCATCGAAATTTCCCGCAACGAAGGATTCAGTCCTCGGTAGAATTCCAAGGATCCTAGACATTGGAACAGTCCTTTGGTGGCACTCGATGACGTAGCATCCTTGAAATAGTGTCTCTGGAGCATCCTTCCTAGTACCCAGTCCTTCACCTGCACTGCTCGGCTGTTTAACAACTCAACAAGCCGAGCTCCTGGTTTCTCCACAAACAGCAAACAAATGTTTTATTTGGTAATTTTTTTATTTCTTCGGCTTTTTCTACTATTTTATTATTTATAACGTTTATATTTATATACTCAGAATCAGAAACAGTGTTATTGCCAAGTAGGTTTTAGGGGTGGGTACCGAGCCCGGTATTAAACGGGCCCCGGGGCTGAATTATTAAAGACCATGGTACCGTTAAGCTCCGACGTTATCGGTCTTGTTATCGGTACTGGAGACATCTATATGTCGTGTGTATTATTGCTACACAAACATTATATTGCACTTTTAGTGTCGCCAACTCCGTTTCTAATACGCAATAAGACTACAAAATGTGTTTAGTATTCGAATATGAGTTATGAATATTTGTATTTATTTTATTTTTTTGGGAGTGATGCCTAAGTTCATATGACCAAATTGAATAATTCAATGTCTATGTATACGACAGTGCCATAGCGTAATGTGTTAGTTGACGTCTAAAGGTGGGTTCTGCTCCGCTCACGGTCCCTCACGGCGGGCAGAGCTGCTGATCTCTCTCTCGCGTCCGGTTATACTTCACTCGTGTTTATGTCCAAATCCATCAGATCTAGTTCTAGCCAATGATATGGCTGCTGCCCCTCCCTACACGCAGATCACGCAGACTCAAACCTCATCTTAGGCCCTAATGAGCTCCACAGCCGTTGCGAGGTTCATGAGCGTGCTCCCCCGCCCCCTGTCAACACTCGCGACACATGGCCAGCCTAAACAACAAAAAGCGCTGCTTGGCAACCGTGTGTGGCGGCAAAGTGCAGAGACATTTTGACTGGAGAGATTTAGTTTTGCCGGTATTCAACATATTTTACCAGTCATAGTCCGGTAATTATTTACACTCCAAGAAGAGTCCTACACAACAGACATGGCGTCAAAAAGGAGTAATGTGTGGAAATATTTCAACCAGGTTAGTGAGTGCGGTGTAGAGGTCAAACTATGCCAAATTAAACGTATATATACATGCTATACCTTGCTACACCCGCAACCTCTGTTCCAGCTGAGAGGGTCTTCTCTACAGCTGGCCTGATTGTGAATCCCGCACATGAAAGCTGTAGGCCTATAGCTGTCAAACTGATCAGTTATTTTATAGGATATGTGCATTTCGGTTAACCGTTTTTTGGGGGGTCGAATATTCGAATATACATTTGCTTTCAAATTCCCATCCCTAGTGTATAGCGTAATGCACACAGTCTGTGGCTGACGCGTCAGGGGAAGAAACTGGTCATATCACTTCTAATATGTAAGTCTACTCTTTTGAGTGAATCTGCACTCTTGTAATACCGTACGTTTCCCAGCTGCAGGACAAATAACGTTATTCTGATTCTGCCCGTTTCACCACTGCATCCTTTTAGTGCCGAGTTTATCAATGCACCCACAACTGTACAAGATTTGCTGTAATTAAAAACATGTGTGGGAGAATATTACATGTTAGATCTTTCTCTGTGTGTTTGCCTCAGTTGAAGGAGGGCAGAGAGCGATCATCTTCAACCGGGTCGGGGGGATGCAGATGGACACGGTCCTCGCTGAAGGACTGCACTTCAGGTAGGAGCATGCTCCACTAAATCACACCTGCTGCTTCACATTTTATCATATTCATGAATAATGTCGAGGGAAAAGTGCACCGACTGACCTCGACAAGAAAGAAATGCCAGTAACGCATCAAATCACATGGTCCTGTGGTATCGGTATTTTGACTAGCCATTTTGTTAAATCGTTTAGTTTATTAACGCTACAACACGAGGCGGTGAGGCGGTTATCGTTGTTAGGTGAAAAACAGTGGCCAGTGGTTACCATGGTGAGGCCAGTGATAATGAAATAGATTTGAATGTCCACCCCTGTATACACATCTCTGTTGGAAACAATAGCAAACAACCTAGCTGGCAATACTTCTGCTCTGGATCTAATATCATGCCGTGTTTCCTGCAGGATCCCGTGGATCCAGTACCCCGTCATCTACGACATCAGAGCCCGCCCCCGGAAGATCTCCTCCCTCACAGGAAGCAAAGGTCAGACCCTGACCCTCTGAATGTCATCCACACAATGCACACTACCACCACCTGTAGAGCAACCGCCTAAGTTATGATTCTATTCTTTAGAGTCATTGCGTGCCTATTGATTTGAACACGATCCGTGGATCCATCATTTCCTGCTCTTCTCTAAAGAAGAGGGACCAATGGAAACGTTGTCATGTTGCCGTTGTTCAGCATGGAAACATTCATTAGCTAACAATGACATTATTGTTCTATTAATATAAAGGGAGGTCAGGTACTCTTTAAAGCAGCTGCTAGTTATGGGTACTTTCTACTGAAGTACATTTCAAAGCCTCTTTACTTTGACTTGAGTAAAGAAGTTTAGTCAGTACTTCTACTTTCACCAGAGTATTTTTAAACACGAGTATCTGTACTTCTACTTGAGGAAAGGATGTGTGTACTTCTCTTCATTTGAGTTGTATTTCCCTCGTTGTAATGAGCCTCCTCTCCTCCTCTCCTCCTCTCCTCCTCTCCTCCTCCCCTTGTCTCCTCTCCTCCTCCTCTCCTCTCCTCCTCTCCTTGTCTCCTCGTCTCGTCTCCTCCTCTCCTCTCCTCGTCTCCTCTCCTCCTCTCAGATCTGCAGATGGTGAACATCTCTCTGCGCGTGCTCTCGCGGCCGCTGGCCTCCAACCTGCCGATCCTCTACCAGCAGCTCGGGCAGGACTACGACGAGAGAGTTCTGCCCTCCATCGTCAACGAGGTGCTGAAGAGCGTCGTGGCCAAGTTCAACGCCTCGCAGCTCATCACTCAGAGAGCACAGGTAACACACACACACACACACACACACACACACACACACACACACACACACACACACACACATGTCAGAGTATAAGGCAGGATTCGTAAGTTATGGAAAACAATATTTTTCCCAAAGTTTTTGAAAGTCATGGAAATGTAACTAAAGTTGAGTCAAATATAATTTACATTGAATCTAATCGCCGAAATAATCTGCGGCCGCGAGCTGTTATGTGCCATCATGGCGCGCATGGTGGTGTTTAATATATGAAGCTCGAGTCTTCCTGCGTGTCGGCTGAACTCTGCTGCTCCGCGATGAGGGTCTAGCTTCAGCAGCTACATTAGCTACGGTGCGTTCGTTAACTGTAACTGTCCGGAGTCACTGTGGCACAGACTGAGCCGCTGGTGAACAGCTGTTAGAACGGGCCGTCCAGAGCAGAGCGTGATGTGAACTGGAAAGTGTTTCTGTCGCAATATTATCGAATAATAATAATAATAGGAATCGTTGAGCTAGCTAGCATACATTGTCACTATCTGCTAACGTTAGCTTTAGCCTTCGCTTTCTAATAGTTTTTTTCATAGGCTATAAACAGAGGTGGTATAAGTATAGATCTTTACTAGAGTAAAAGTAGAAGTACTCAGATCTTTACTAGAGTAAAAGTAGAAGTACTCAGATCTAGTACTTAATAAAAGTAGAAGTACTCAGATCTGGTACTTGAGTAAAAGTAGAAGTACTCAGATCTGGTACTTAATAAAAGTAGAAGTACTCAGATCTGGTACTTGAGTAAAAGTAGAAGTACTCAGATCTTGTCCTTAGTAAAAGTAGAAGTACTCAGATCTTGTACTTAATAAAAGTAGAAGTACTCAGATCTGGTACTTGAGTAAAAGTAGAAGTACTCAGATCTGGTACTTAATAAAAGTAGAAGTACTCAGATCTGGTACTTGAGTAAAAGTAGAAGTACTCAGATCTTGTCCTTAGTAAAAGTAGAAGTACTCAGATCTTGTACTTGAGTAAAAGTAGAAGTACTCAGATCTTGTACTTCAGTGAAAGTAGAAGTACTCAGATCTTGTACTTGAGTAAAAGTAGAAGTACTCAGGTCTTGTACTTAGTAAAAGTAGAAGTACTCAGATCTGGTACTTGAGTAAAAGTAGAAGTACTCAGATCTTGTACTTCAGTGAAAGTAGAAGTACTCAGATATTGTACTTGAGTAAAAGTAGAAGTACTCAGATCTTGTACTTGAGTAAAAGTAGAAGTACTCAGATCTTGTACTTGAGTAAAAGTAGAAGTACTCAGATCTTGTACTTGAGTAAAAGTAGAAGTACTCCGATCTAGTACTTAATAAAAGTAGAAGTACTCAGATCTGGTACTTGAGTAAAAGTAGAAGTACTCAGATCTGGTACTTAATAAAAGTAGAAGTACTCAGATCTGGTACTTGAGTAAAAGTAGAAGTACTCAGATCTGGTACTTGAGTAAAAGTAGAAGTACTCAGATCTTGTACTTCAGTGAAAGTAGAAGTACTCAGATATTGTACTTGAGTAAAAGTAGAAGTACTCAGATCTTGTACTTAGTAAAAGTAGAAGTACTCAGATCTTGTACTTGAGTAAAAGTAGAAGTACTCAGATCTTGTACTTGAGTAAAAGTAGAAGTACTCAGATCTTGTACTTGAGTAAAACTAGAAGTACTCAGATCTTGTACTTAGTCAAAGTAGAAGTACTCAGATCTTGTACTTGAGTAAAAGTAGAAGTACTCAGAACTTGTACTTGAGTAGAAGTAGAAGTACTCAGATCTTGTACTTGAGTAAAAGTAGAAGTACTCAGATCTTGTACTTGAGTAAAAGTAGAAGTACTCAGATCTTGTACTTGAGTAAAACTAGAAGTACTCAGATCTTGTACTTAGTCAAAGTAGAAGTACTCAGATCTTGTACTTGAGTAAAAGTAGAAGTACTCAGAACTTGTACTTGAGTAGAAGTAGAAGTACTCAGATCTTGTACTTGAGTAAAAGTAGAAGTACTCAGATCTTGTACTTGAGTAAAAGTAGAAGTACTCAGATCTTGTACTTGAGTAAAAGTAGAAGTACCAGAGTGTAGGAATACTCTGTTACAGTAAAAGTCCTGCATTCAAAATGTTCCTCAAGTGAAAGTAGAAAAGTATTCTCATCAAAATATAGTGAAAGACAGTAAAAGTAGTCGTTGTGCAGATTGGTCCATTTCAGAATAATATATATGATATGTTTTATAATGATTGATCATTAAAGTGTTCTCAAAGCTGGTGAAGGTGCAGCTAGTTTGAAGTACTTTGTATACTGCAGGGTAGCTGGTGGATTTACTCCAGGTGGAACTAAAGTCTGATTCAACACTTGATTATATTTCACATCATTCATCCAGATCTGTGAAGTAACTAAAGGGATTAATACATGTAGTGGAGTAAAAGTACACCATGTACCTCTGAACTGTAGTGGAGTAGAAGTACACAGAAGCAAAACATTGAAATGCTTAAGTAAAGTCAAAAGTATGTCAACATTGTACCCAAGTACAGTACCTGAGTTTCTGCACAGAGGCATGAAAATACATTTTCTAAATCCCTGACTTCAGCTGCTTCAGAATGTAGAAGCTGGAAAGCCTATTGGATTTGTTTTCGGTAGGCACTACATGTTTCACATGCAGACCTTATTTTCCTGTTCCGTGTTAAATAAACCCTTTTCAGTGGAACCGCTGAGAAAGAGTCATCTTTTTCAGTCATGGAAAATTAGGTAAAGATCATTGAAAGTCATTGAAAGTCATTGAAGAAAAAGTGTATGAACGATAAGATTATATGTTTAATAGGATAATTTGACACAGCAAGAAATCCTCTCGCTTCCCTCCTCCTCCTCCTCCTCCTCCTCCTCCTCCTCCTCCTCCTCCTCCTCCTCCTCCTCCTCCTCCTCCTCCTCCTCCTCCTCCTCCTCCTCCTCCTCCTCCTCCTCCTCCTCCTCCTCCTCCAGGTTTCGCTGCTGATCCGCAGAGATCTGTTCGAGCGGGCTAAAGACTTCAACATCATCCTGGACGACGTGGCCATCACGGAGCTGAGCTTCAGCCGAGAATACACCGCCGCCGTGGAGGCAAAGCAAGTCGGTGAGTAACCGGACGTCAGGAGAAAGAGGCCACGCCTCCGCCTCCTCCTCCTCCTCCTCCTCCTCCTCCTCCTCCTCCTCCTCCTCCTCCTCCTCCTCCTCCTCCTCAACAAATGTGTTTAAAACTAATTTGCAAATTTCAAATACTGCAGTTTTTTAAACGAATATATTGTTTTATTTCTGAACTGAAGTGTTTCTGACTGTTCCCTTGCAGCCCAGCAGGAGGCGCAGAGAGCCCAGTTTTACGTTGAGAAAGCGCTACAGGATCAGAGACATAAAATCATCCAAGCTGAAGGAGAGGCTGAGGCCGCCAAGATGGTGAGTTCAAGGACTCTTTAAAGTACAGACACTACACACTGATATACACCTGAACATCAGCAGGAGAGGACTCTTTAAAGTAGATACACTACACACTGATATACACCTGGACATCAGCAGGAGAGGACTCTTTAAAGTAGAGACACTACACACTGATATACACCTGAACATCAGCAGGAGAGGACTCTTTAAAGTAGAGACACTACATACTGATATACACCTGAACATCAGCAGGAGAGGACTCTTTAAAGTAGAGACACTACATACTGATATACACCTGAACATCAGCAGGAGAGGACTCTTTAAAGTAGAGACACTACATACTGATATACACCTGAACATCAGCAGGAGAGGACTCTTTAAAGTAGAGACACTACATACTGATATACACCTGAACATCAGCAGGAGAGGACTCTTTAAAGTAGAGACACTACATACTGATATACACCTGAACATCAGCAGGAGAGGACTCTTTAAAGTAGAGACACTACATACTGATATACACCTGAACATCAGCAGGAGAGGACTCTTTAAAGTAGAGACACTACATACTGATATACACCTGAACATCAGCAGGAGAGGACTCTTTAAAGTAGAGACACTACATACTGATATACACCTGAACATCAGCAGGAGAGGACTCTTTAAAGTAGAGACACTACATACTGATATACACCTGAACATCAGCAGGAGAGGACTCTTTAAAGTAGAGACACTACATACTGATATACACCTGAACATCAGCAGGAGAGGACTCTTTAAAGTAGAGACACTACATACTGATATACACCTGAACATCAGCAGGAGAGGACTCTTTAAAGTAGAGACACTACATACTGATATACACCTGAACATCAGCAGGAGAGGACTCTTTAAAGTAGAGACACTACATACTGATATACACCTGAACATCAGCAGGAGAGGACTCTTTAAAGTAGAGACACTACATACTGATATACACCTGAACATCAGCAGGAGAGGACTCTTTAAAGTAGAGACACTACATACTGATATACACCTGAACATCAGCAGGAGAGGACTCTTTAAAGTAGAGACACTACATACTGATATACACTGAACATCAGCAGGAGAGGACTCTTTAAAGTAGAGACACTACATACTGATATACACCTGAACATCAGCAGGAGAGAACTCTTTAAAGTAGAGACACTACATACTGATATACACCTGAACATCAGCAGGAGAGGACTCTTTAAAGTACAGACACTACATACTGATATACACCTGAACATCAGCAGGAGAGGACTCTTTAAAGTAGAGACTCTACATACTGATATACACCTGAACATCAGCAGGAGAGGACTCTTTAAAGAAGAGACACTACGTACTGATATACACCTGAACATCAGCAGGAGAGGACTCTTTAAAGTAGAGACACTAAATACTGATATACACCTGAACATCAGCAGGAGAGGACTCTTTAAAGTACAGACTCTACATACTGATATACACCTGAACATCAGCAGGAGAGGACTCTTTAAAGTAGAGACACTACATACTGATATACACCTGAACATCAGCAGGAGAGGACTCTTTAAAGTAGAGACACTACATACTGATATACACCTGAACATCAGCAGGAGAGGACTCTTTAAAGAAGAGACACTACATACTGATATACACCTGAACATCAGCAGGAGAGGACTCTTTAAAGAAGAGACACTACATACTGATATACACCTGAACATCAGCAGGAGAGGACTCTTTAAAGTAGAGACACTACATACTGATATACACCTGAACATCAGCAGGAGAGGACTCTTTAAAGTAGAGACACTACATACTGATATACACCTGAACATCAGCAGGAGAGGACTCTTTAAAGTAGAGACACTACATACTGATATACACCTGAACATCAGCAGGAGAGGACTCTTTAAAGTAGAGACACTACATACTGATATACACCTGAACATCAGCAGGAGAGGACTCTTTAAAGTAGAGACACTACATACTGATATACACCTGAACATCAGCAGGAGAGCACTCTTTAAAGTAGAGACACTACATACTGATATACACCTGAACATCAGCAGGAGAGGACTCTTTAAAGTAGAGACACTACATGCTGATATACACCTGAACATCAGCAGGAGGGGACTCTTTAAAGTAGAGACACTACATACTGATATACACCTGAACATCAGCAGGAGAGGACTCTTTAAAGTAGAGACACTACATACTGATATACACCTGAACATCAGCAGGAGAGGACTCTTTAAAGTAGAGACACTACATGCTGATATACACCTGAACATCAGCAGCAGAGGACTCTTTAAAGTAGAGACACTACATACTGATATACACCTGAACATCAGCAGGAGATGACTCTTTAAAGTAGAGACACTACATACTGATATACACCTGAACATCAGCAGGAGAGGACTCTTTAAAGTAGAGACACTACATACTGATATACACCTGAACATCAGCAGGAGAGGACTCTTTAAAGTAGAGACACTACATACTGATATACACCTGAACATCAGCAGGAGAGGACTCTTTAAAGTAGAGACACTACATACTGATATACAGCTGAACATCAGCAGGAGAGGACTCTTTAAAGTAGAGACACTACATACTGATATACACCTGAACATCAGCAGGAGAGGACTCTTTAAAGTAGAGACACTACATACTGATATACACCTGAACATCAGCAGGAGAGGACTCTTTAAAGTAGAGACACTACATACTGATATACACCTGAACATCAGCAGGAGAGGACTCTTTAAAGTAGAGACACTACATACTGATATACACCTGAACATCAGCAGGAGAGGACTCTTTAAAGTAGAGACACTACATACTGATATACACCTGAACATCAGCATGAGGGGACTCTTTAAAGTAGAGACACTACATACTGATATACACCTGAACATCAGCAGGAGAGGACTCTTTAAAGTAGAGACACTACATACTGATATACACCTGAACATCAGCAGGAGAGGACTCTTTAAAGTAGAGACACTACATACTGATATACACCTGAACATCAGCAGGAGAGGACTCTTTAAAGTAGAGACACTACATACTGATATACACCTGAACATCAGCAGGAGAGAACTCTTTAAAGTAGAGACACTACATACTGATATACACCTGAACATCAGCAGGAGAGGACTCTTTAAAGTACAGACACTACATACTGATATACACCTGAACATCAGCAGGAGAGGACTCTTTAAAGTAGAGACTCTACATACTGATATACACCTGAACATCAGCAGGAGAGGACTCTTTAAAGTAGAGACACTAAATACTGATATACACCTGAACATCAGCAGGAGAGCACTCTTTAAAGTAGAGACACTACATACTGATATACACCTGAACATCAGCAGGAGAGGACTCTTTAAAGTAGAGACACTACATGCTGATATACACCTGAACATCAGCAGGAGGGGACTCTTTAAAGTAGAGACACTACATACTGATATACACCTGAACATCAGCAGGAGAGGACTCTTTAAAGTAGAGACACTACATACTGATATACACCTGAACATCAGCAGGAGAGGACTCTTTAAAGTAGAGACACTACATGCTGATATACACCTGAACATCAGCAGCAGAGGACTCTTTAAAGTAGAGACACTACATACTGATATACACCTGAACATCAGCAGGAGATGACTCTTTAAAGTAGAGACACTACATACTGATATACACCTGAACATCAGCAGGAGAGGACTCTTTAAAGTAGAGACACTACATACTGATATACACCTGAACATCAGCAGGAGAGGACTCTTTAAAGTAGAGACACTACATACTGATATACACCTGAACATCAGCAGGAGAGGACTCTTTAAAGTAGAGACACTACATACTGATATACACCTGAACATCAGCAGGAGAGGACTCTTTAAAGTAGAGACACTACATACTGATATACACCTGAACATCAGCAGGAGAGGACTCTTTAAAGTAGAGACACTACATACTGATATACACCTGAACATCAGCATGAGGGGACTCTTTAAAGTAGAGACACTACATACTGATATACACCTGAACATCAGCAGGAGAGGACTCTTTAAAGTAGAGACACTACATACTGATATACACCTGAACATCAGCAGGAGAGGACTCTTTAAAGTAGAGACACTACATACTGATATACACCTGAACATCAGCATGAGGGGACTCTTTAAAGTAGAGACACTACATACTGATATACACCTGAACATCAGCAGGAGAGGACTCTTTAAAGTAGAGACACTACATACTGATATACACCTGAACATCAGCAGGAGAGGACTCTTTAAAGTAGAGACACTACATACTGATATACACCTGAACATCAGCAGGAGAGGACTCTTTAAAGTAGAGACACTACACACTGATATACACCTGAACATCAGCAGGAGAGGACTCTTTAAAGTAGAGACACTACATACTGATATACACCTGAACATCAGCAGGAGAGGACTCTTTAAAGTAGAGACACTACATACTGATATACACCTGAACATCAGCAGGAGAGGACTCTTTAAAGTAGAGACACTACATACTGATATACACCTGAACATCAGCAGGAGAGGACTCTTTAAAGTAGAGCCACTACATACTGATATACACCTGAACATCAGCAGGAGAGGACTCTTTAAAGTAGAGACACTACATACTGATATACACCTGAACATCAGCATGAGGGGACTCTTTAAAGTAGAGACACTACATACTGATATACACCTGAACATCAGCAGGAGAGGACTCTTTAAAGTAGAGACACTACATACTGATATACACCTGAACATCAGCAGGAGAGGACTCTTTAAAGTAGAGACACTACATACTGATATACACCTGAACATCAGCAGGAGAGGACTCTTTAAAGTAGAGACACTACACACTGATATACACCTGAACATCAGCAGGAGAGGACTCTTTAAAGTAGAGACACTACATACTGATATACACCTGAACATCAGCAGGAGAGGACTCTTTAAAGTAGAGACACTACATACTGATATACACCTGAACATCAGCAGGAGAGGACTCTTTAAAGTAGAGACACTACATACTGATATACACCTGAACATCAGCAGGAGAGGACTCTTTAAAGTAGAGACACTACATACTGATATACACCTGAACATCAGCAGGAGAGGACTCTTTAAAGTAGAGACACTACATACTGATATACACCTGAACATCAGCAGGAGAGGACTCTTTAAAGTAGAGACACTACATACTGATATACACCTGAACATCAGCAGGAGAGGACTCTTTAAAGTAGAGACACTACATACTGATATACACCTGAACGTCAGCAGGAGAGGACTCTTTAAAGAAGAGACACTACATACTGATATACACCTGAACATCAGCAGGAGAAGACTCTTTAAAGTAGAGACACTACATACTGATATACACCTGAACATCAGCAGGAGAGAACTCTTTAAAGTAGAGACACTACATACTGATATACACCTGAACATCAGCAGGAGAGGACTCTTTAAAGTAGAGCCACTACATACTGATATACACCTGAACATCAGCAGGAGAGGACTCTTTAAAGTAGAGACACTACATACTGATATACACCTGAACATCAGCAGGAGAGGACTCTTTAAAGTAGAGACACTACATACTGATACACACCTGAACATCAGCAGGAGAGGACTCTTTAAAGTAGAGACACTACATACTGATATACACCTGAACATCAGCAGGAGAGGACTCTTTAAAGTAGAGACACTACATACTGATATACACCTGAACATCAGCAGGAGAGGACTCTTTAAAGTAGAGACACTACATACTGATATACACCTGAACATCAGCAGGAGAGGACTCTTTAAAGTAGAGACACTACATACTGATATACACCTGAACATCAGCAGGAGAGGACTCTTTAAAGTAGAGACACTACATACTGATATACACCTGAACATCAGAGGAGAGGACTCTTTAAAGAAGAGACACTACATACTGATATACACCTGAACATCAGCAGGAGAAGACTCTTTAAAGTAGAGACACTACATACTGATATACACCTGAACATCAGCAGGAGAGGACTCTTTAAAGTAGAGACACTACACACTGATATACACCTGAACATCAGCAGGAGAGGACTCTTTAAAGTAGAGACACTACATACTGATATACACCTGAACATCAGCAGGAGAGGACTCTTTAAAGTAGAGACACTACATACTGATATACACCTGAACATCAGCAGGAGAGGACTCTTTAAAGTAGAGCCACTACATACTGATATACACCTGAACATCAGCAGGAGAGGACTCTTTAAAGTAGAGACACTACATACTGATATACACCTGAACATCAGCAGGAGAGGACTCTTTAAAGTAGAGACTCTACATACTGATACACACCTGAACATCAGCAGGAGAGGACTCTTTAAAGTAGAGACACTACATACTGATGTACACCTGAACATCAGCAGGAGAGGACTCTTTAAAGTAGAGACACTACATACTGATATACACCTGAACATCAGCAGGAGAGGACTCTTTAAAGTAGAGACACTACATACTGATATACACCTGAACATCAGCAGGAGAGGACTCTTTAAAGTAGAGACACTACATACTGATATACACCTGAACATCAGCAGGAGAGGACTCTTTAAAGTAGAGACACTACATACTGATATACACCTGAACATCAGCAGGAGAGGACTCTTTAAAGTAGAGACACTACATACTGATACACACCTGAACATCAGCAGGAGAGGACTCTTTAAAGTAGAGACTCAGAGTTGATTTCCTGTCCTGACGTGCGCTCTGTAAAAAGTTTCAACCCAAACACAAATATGCAGCAAGTTATTTTTACTTGTGTGAGAATATTAAATATGAAACGGACACGCCTGCCGCTCTGATCCTCCCTCGGTGTAACACTTACACTCCTGAGGAAACACTAACCATTTACATGTGTGTGTTTTGTGTGTGTCAGTTGGGAGAGGCCTTGACGAAGAACCCTGGCTACCTGAAGCTGAGGAAGATCCGGGCGGCGCAGAGCATCGCCAAGACGGTGAGAAACACTTCATTTTTTTAATTTATTCTGCAGCTAAAATACAACAAAAATGTATTTGCTCCAAAAGTAAGAAAACAGTCCAAATTAACCCTTAAATAATGAAGATTTGGATGCATTTTAATCTATAAGGTTAAATATTGTCTGAACAAACTTTATTATAACATTATTTTCTGAAGAGTGGCTCCCTTTTCAACTTATGTACATATGTAATTTAAATGTTAACTTCATAAGGATTATTTAAAGTGAGTTTCTGCGTCACTTTGATTTCTTGAAAATGAAATAAAATGGATAATTGTTCTCCTTTCTTTAAATAATCCTCTGAGCAGTTAATACCACATCGTTTCAAATAATAAAAACATGTTTTGTTTAGAATTGGCCTCACAATTTCCCCTCAAAAGCCTCACTGCAGTAGCTCAGTGTCGCCACCAGGGGGCGTCACATGAACATGCCATCTCCTGCTGACACCTGTACACAACAGTTATACAATTATTATACAATTAAATTGAAATCATCCTTTGAGAGGTTAACGGTAGATAATTTTAAAGGATAAATCATGTTTTGATTTATTAATTAGCTTCAGTTTCCCCTCAAAGCCTCAGTTTGGCTCAGCGTGCAGTAGCTCAGTGTCGCCACCAGGGGAGCCACATGAACATGAAATATCCTGCTGACACCTGAACACAACAGTTAACAATTATTATGCAATTCAATTAAAATGACATCATCCTCTGAGAGGTTACGTACATCATTTTAAAATGTAAAATGTATTTATTAGCTTCACAGTTTCCCCTCAAAGCCTCAGTTTGGCTCAGCGTGCAGTAGCTCAGTGTCGCCACCAGGGGGAGCCACATGAACATGAAATATCCTTAACAGTTTAACTCAATTTAAATCGACATAAACATGTTTTTCATTAAATTAAATTACAGCGGCAGGAAGGCAGAAACATTAGGGATAAACCGAGTATTTTTATAATGATTTTTTACATTATGTTTAAGAATTAGCATGAGAACTATATCGTTTCTGTCTTTACAGTAGCATATACTTAATGTGGATTTAATAAATAATAATGAGTGTGTAGCTGCAGCGGAGGGAGGGGAGGGAGGGAGAGAGAGAGAGAGGGAGGAGAAGGGGGAGAGAGAGAGAGAGGGAGGAGAAGGAGAATACATTAAGTGTCTGATTTATAGTTTTTGAAAGAACAAGAAATGCATCGGCTGATTCGTCACTTAGCAGCGTCACTCAAATGTGGATTTAATACATGATAATGAGTGTGTAGCTGCAGCAGAGAGAGAAAGTGTGTGTGTGTGTGTGTGTCTGCAGCAGAGTGTGTGTCACCGTCACGTCATCATGTCTCTGAATCAGCTCAGTGTTGGAGCTCGGACAAAGTTCCCATTGTGCTTCAGCCTCACAACCCGGAACTCCACCTGTGTGTTCTCTGCTCACTCCCCGTGTGTGTGTGTTTCTGAATGTGTGTGTTTCTGAATGTGTGTGTGTGTGTCCTGCAGATGGCGACGTCTCAGAACAGAGTTTACCTGAACGCCGACAGCCTGGTGCTGAACCTGCAGGACAAAGACAACTTCAAGTGAGTCCTGAGAATATAAATACACACATTAATACACAGTGGTGATGCAATGTCGTATTTCTGAGTTGGAGCCTGAAGGCAGCATCTCACGAGAAGCCAATGGGATTCCTCCGTTCGGATTTTTAAATGATTGCAGACAATATGCTAACAGTTTCCCCCTGCTTCCAGTCTTTGTGCTAAGCTACGCTAACCTGGATGCAGAGGTGGAAAGTAACTCAGTACAATTACTCGAGTATTAATGTGAGGTATTTTTACTTGAGTATTTTGGGGATATTTGTACTCGTAGATCTCTCCAAATCAAATCGGCTTTCGTCAAATTACAAATTAATAAAATAAATAATAAAATATGATATAATAATTTTCACATTAATTTTGAACTATTTTCTGCAAAAGGTACTTTTAACAATAATACTTTAACTGTGTTTTGCGTATTATACTTTTATTTAAATATTAAAATACTTTTGCAAGTACTTTTAAATTGTAAAAAACATCTAAATACTTCCTTTACTACCACTAAAACATATTTGTATTATTTCCAGCTTGTGAAATGTAAGGGTTTTTCTGCATTGGGTACTTTTACAGGGAACAATAACGCTGCATTCGGCTCGTTATACTTACTCGAGTACTTTTACTTTAAAGGACCTGAATACTCTCTGCCTGAATGACGTACCTTTTTAATTTGAGATGCTGCTTTGTTATTGTTTCCAGACAGAAAACATTAAAGTGATCTGAGTATCAAACAGAGCGTCAGACGGCACAGACAGATTCGTTTTTACGTCTCGTTGTTGTTGTTTACGTCCGCGGAGACATCTTGTATACGGGCGACATGTTCTAGAGAGAATAGAGCGGTGCAGTGATGAGTCCTAAAACCAGGAAGTGAGTCAGCATGCTCCACTTCCTGTTCCCTGGTCTCAGAGCCAATGGGATCTCTCCATAGGGTTTAGGAAAGTATCTGAACTAAGGTCTGAGGTTGAGACGCATTGAAGAGACGGATCACGTTTTGTTCTACGACATTAAATCCATCAGCAGTGACCCCACTGGTGATTTCTGAAGAGTGGACGTGTCTGAGAAACGATGGTTGTTACCAAGTGGCTGAATAGGACTACAGAAGTCGTGGAGGCTTCTGTAGTCCGAAAAAACGAAAGAACGAGATCGTGGATACAAGCGGCCGAGATGGGTTTCCTCCGCAGGGTGGCTGGTGTCTCCCTTAGGGATAAGGTGAGAAGTTCGGTCATCAGGGAGGGACTCGGAGTTGAGCCGCTCCTCCTTCGCGTCGAAAGGAGCCAGTTGAGGTGGTTCGGGCACCTAGTTAGGATGCCACCTGGGCGCCTCCCTAGGGAGGTGTTCCAGGCACGTCCAGCTGGGAAGAGACCAAGGGGTAGACCTAGGACCAGGTGGAGGGATTATATCTCTTCGCTGGCCTGGGAGCGCCTTGGGACCCCCCAGTCAGAGCTGGTTGATGTCGCCAGGGAAAAGAAAGTTTGGGGCTCTCTGACTGGAACTGCTACCCCCGCGACCCGACCACGGATAAGCGGGAGAGGATGGATGGAAGTCGTGGAGGCCGTTGTACGTCATTACGCCGAACACGTGAACAAAAGGCTTTGGCCTGCCGTCTGTCTGCAGACTTGTCAAAGCATGAATTCATGTTTTTGACTAACCGGTATGTAGTTATTCCGTCATCATTTTGAAACGATGAAATCACGGTAAATGATGTTCTTTTTGTTGTAGTCAGCATCTCTTGTCTATTATTCTCGGGAGTCACAAGGAATGTCTCAAAGATACGTCAATCGGGTGGATGATAGGCTTACATCTAAACATTTCTTTTTTTTGCGCGATCTACCCGCACCGCACTCGACTGGTTGGTGACCACTGCTTTATAGCATCACGTTAGCATTTAGCTTCTGGCCATTAGATTTAGAACATTATGAAAGCAGACATGTGGAGATTATCCGAACAAAACGTGCCTTTATCAAACAGCTCCGTTTTCCACAGACCTTATTTCTTACAATATTCCTAAATCCTCTGGAGAAATCCCGTTGCTTTCAGTCGAGGGAACCAGCCGCTTCCTTCAGGGTCGAAGTACAGACACACGCCATCACTGCACCGCTCTACCTTATAAACAAGACCAGCGCCACAGGACTCGGACTACATCTTTCTACAAACACACCCTGATATATTTACAGTTTTGTAATTTGTATTCTCTCTGTGTTTCTTTCAGTTCATTGATGGGGAATTAAAGAGGATTTCCCATCATGCCTTGCGGTCCGCATCTACAGGAAGGAATCGTCATGTCGGATCTACTCTGTGAAGTTTACGCGTCACTAAAACTGACTATTTGGAAGGGGCCCTCTGGTGCTGGCTTCACACTTCAGCTTCATGCTTTACCATCATCTGTCGATCTCATCCAGAATTAGGAAAATGTTCTTTATGTGATCAAATAAATCTGTGCTTTTTCTTCATATATATTATTTATGTAGATTTGGACACAGCGTTAGAAGAAGTGAAAAAACACATTTGTATTTCCTGTAATTCACCATCATTTAGAAAGCACCAGCTTCAGAGGAGTCTTCTCTGCAAAATCACATGAAGATAATATTGTGGTTCATCAAATAAAGTTGTGACGATAAACGGTGAGATAGCAGCTGAAATATTACTCATTTATTCTAATGTTTGTCTTTATTTCCTCTTCTCTGATTAATCTGCTGATTTGTTGTTTAGTTTTGGTCTTGTTAATTTTATAAAAGTTCAAGAGCTCATGACGATGTCTTTTTGTTTCTTTCAAAACTCGCAGCAAATGAGAGAAATTCGGAGAAAAACTTCTAACAATTATTAAACGGCAGTGATCAGTCAGTAGGGGCTCGGACTGGGAGCCGTAGGGTCGCCGGTTCAAGTCCCCGACCAGACCTGAATATGGAGTGTGGACTGCTACTCGGAGAGGTCCCAGTTCACCTCCTGCCCTGCCGTGGTGCTAGGATGGGTTAAAAGCAGAGAACACTGCACTGTGGCTCAATCGCTCAATCATCCCTCTATCTATCTATTGTACATTTATTTGAAATTGGGGCAAAAGGGACGACGATGACACACATTTTTTTGCTTTTTCAGAAATATATTTATTTTGACAATTTTTCGAATAAATGCGTTTAACTTTTTTTATAATAGTATTTCTTCGAAAGTTAAAATTATAATATTACTTTTTTTAGAATTGTGTATATCTTTTAAAATATACTTCTATTGAACATTTACATCCCCAAAAATAAATTCTTAATATTTTTTACTTTTTTTTAAATTATTTTTAAATGTTCCAACAACTTTTTTTAATTTTCAACTTTTTCAGAAATATTTTGTATTTTTTAAATTGAATTGATTTATTCAAAACAAGGGACAGTGTACATTAATCAACATATTAAAAACATGTAAAAGTACTCGAATCAGCCAAAAGGCTAGTTTTCACCGACAGTCCCTTTGCCAGATGGTGAGGCATCCTACAAGCAAGAATACAAATACCACTACATTGTTATACAAACAAAATGTACATATTTACAATAGACGACATCACTGAAAATAGGTAAGGAGCAAATCATGATAATAAATAAAACATTCTCACACACACACACACACCCACGCATCAGTGCTGACGCTGTTGGTTACCAATGAGCCACTGCTTGAATGAGTAGTAGGATGAGGACTCTCTTATTGATGGTGGTGTTGAATGAAATGAGCCTGACTAAATGCACTGTTCCTAAATGGGATGGTGCAGCCTCCCCTAGCCGCACTTCTAGTGTTAATAAATGTTATATTTATTTTTGTGAGAGTTTTTCTAGAATAACCCTTACATTTTGGAGTTTTCAATTATTCTTACCTTTTTCAGATTTATTTTAAAAAAAAAATTCGATAATATTTTCATTAAAAACATTTTTTTACTATGATTTAGCAAATTATGGAATTTTGTGTTCTTTTTCAAAAATATCTAATATTTCTAATGTATATATTTTATTTGATACATTTAATTTGACAATTTAAAAAAGAAAAAATCCATAACCTCTTTTTAAATGTCAATGTTTTCATAATATTTATTTATAAAACTACATCCTCTCTTTCGAGAACCATAATTTCCATCGGGGATAATGTGAGTATTCCCTCAACAGTAAACGAGACACTCGTTATGTCTACACATTTTAATGCGGGTTTGTTAAACGCTACACCTTTTAAAGTGCAATAACGCCATGTGATTTTATAACTCCCACAGAGCACGGTGCGTTCAGGAACATCGTCAGCTGCGTGGGAACTCGTGTTTGTGCAACACTTCAGTAAGCGTCTCATTAGTTAAGCCTCACACTCAACATTCACTCATGATCGTTAATAACCGCGCGCTGAACACTTATCTTTGTTCCTGCTGCGAAACACTCGTTTGACTTCGAGATTGAAAAAAAACGGACTCACAAATTTATAAAAAATCTGCACATATGGAAGTTTTAATCTTGAATTACTTTATGTGTCGTGAAAAATAAGCAAGTCCTTCCAAGTCCCTTCCTGTAGTGTGTTCTATAGGGGTCAGTGCATGTAAATGGTCTGCAGAGGCTGAAATCCCTCCAGAGGGAGTTTGTGGAAATGTAAAAATATTTTAGAAAGATTCCCTAAAATCTGAAAGTATAGTTAGAAGAAAATTGAAACATCCAGAAGTCTGAGTGGAGGTATTTATTTTGTAAACGATTTAGTGAATAAATAATACAAATGAAGAAATTGACTTCTTCATTTAACCTTAACCCCTTTCTGACACGAAGCTAACCCCACTGTCAGATTTACATCCAGTTTCCACTTCGGACCTCCCCTTCTTCTTCTGCAATGTTTTCATGGTGTTCCACCTCCTGCTTATCTCCATGAACAAACTCCCAATAACCACATCACGTGAGAGGATGACAACAAGCTTTCATTCGACGGCTTTTCGAGTCAAATGCAACATTAGGACGGTAACACCACACGGCTAAATGACATGTCTCTGTGCAGAAACCCTGTTTGCAACGACATCCATCTGTAGTCCTTGAATGCAACACAACATTTAAAATCCAGAAATGTTAAGATAGAAAAGAAACCAAACACATTTTTTAACATTTACTCCTTTTAACATCCAAAAAGCTGCATATTTGTGGCACTTGTGTCATGTGATATCTGCCCTCTACTTAGTCTCCACATGGTTACAACCCTATGGTTACACACACACACACACACACACACAATTTATATCTGTATGTATGCACAAAAAACACAACTGTTTGTATTTGTATGTACCTATATGTGCATGTATACAAAAAACAGAGTGGACAACTGAATGTCCCTATACACACACACACACACGCACACACACACACACACACACACACACACACACACACACACACACACACACACACACACACACACACACACACACACACACAGATAAGATGGCTGCCGAGTTATTTATAGCTCTGAGAGCAGAGAGGCTGCGCTGCAACCTACAAATGTGCAGAAGGGAGGGAGGGGGAGGAAGAATGGAGGGGGGCAGCCATTGTTTCTGCCTCAGCGAGCTGTCGACCTCCATGTTGAGACTTGAGAGGCTGTTCTAACATGAGACAGAGGAAGGGGGAGGGCAGGTTTACATCTTAAGAGGGGAGGAAGGAGGGAGGAGGGAGGAGGGGGAGGTGAATATACATTGAAGTTTAAAAACAAGGTGGCATAAAAAGAGGGGCTGGGATAAGAAGGAAGCGTGTGATTGGCTGCTGCCCGTCACCTCGCAGCCGGCCAATCAGGAGCCTGCGCTGCGTTTGAAAGATGCCAACAAGGAGGAGGAGGAGGTTCAAAGGAGGAAGAAGGGGGGAGGAAAGAGGAGTCAGAGATGATGAATGTGCTGCTGAGCTGCAGCCGCTGCAAGAAGAACTAAATCCACATTTTCAGTTTTTAACTCAGAGAAACTTCGACGCGAGAGCTGCAGAAATAATGCGCCTGTTTGAAGGAGTATCACAAGGCGATCACATGTCGTGTTTATTCGACCGACACGCTGCGAACACGCCCCCAGGGACACGCGCTCTCAACACGTCATCAATTAAAGATATCAGTGAAATGTGACTCCTCCTCTAGTGGCGGCTGGGGGAACTGCAGCCTCATTAACAGAGGAATACTTTAAATAAAATAATATATAAATAAATGTGTATATATAATACAATATAGAAATAATTAAAATTAAATAATGTATAATAAAATATAGAAAATAATACCTAAATAATATATAATAAAATACAAATATAATAAAATATATAAATAATATACAATAAAATAAAAATAAAATTATATACAATAAAATATATAAATAATACATAAATAATATATATTAAAATTAAAACACAAATATATACCAGAAAGAATACACAATATGAAATATCATCTAAAGACCGATATACTGCAGCAACAGAAATATAGACATATCACAGTAGCAGAAACATATATATATATATATATATATATATATATATATATATATATATATAAACAGGGTTGGGAGGGTCACTTTAAACATGTTATCATGTACAATTGCTAGTTACAGGTAAAAAGAATATATGACTGACTGCAGTATTTTATATAACAGCAAAAAAAAAGCAAAGGTTTTGTTGTGAAACGCTCAAAAGTGAATGTGTTGTTGTTGTTGCTGTTGTTGTTGTTGCGTCAACACCCAGTTTATTTAAGACATACATAAGTATAGAAATAGTGCAAAAGACACACTACTGCAGGGACAGGAAGGTCATGCATGTTATTAGCATGTAGAGATGCATGTTATTAGCATGGAGAGATGCGTGTTATTAGCATGTAGAGATGCGTGTTATTAGCATGTAGAGATGCATGTTATTAGCATGTAGAGATGCATGTTATTAGCATGTAGAGATGCATGTTATTAGCATGTAGAGATGCATGTTATTAGCATGGAGAGATGCATGTTATTAGCATGGAGAGATGCATGTTATTAGCATGGAGAGATGCATGTTATTAGCATGGAGAGATGCATGTTATTAGCATGGAGAGATGCATGTTATTAGCATGGAGAGATGCATGTTATTAGCATGGAGAGATGCATGTTATTAGCATGGAGAGATGCATGTTATTAGCATGGAGAGATGCATGTTATTAGCATGGAGAGATGCATGTTATTAGCATGGAGAGATGCATGTAATTAGCATGTAGAGATGCATGTTATTAGCATGGAGAGATGCATGTAATTAGCATGTAGAGATGCATGTTATTAGCATGGAGAGATGCGTGTTATTAGCACGGAGATATGCGTGTTATTAGCACGGAGAGATGCATGTTATTAGCATGGAGAGATGTATGTTATTAGCATGGAGAGATGCATGTTATTAGCATGGAGAGATGCATGTTATTAGCACGGATAGATGCATGTTATTAGCATGGAGAGATGCATGTTATTAGCATGCAGAGATGCATGTTATTAGCATGGAGAGATGCATGTTATTAGCATGGAGAGATGCATGTTATTAGCATGGAGAGATGCATGTTATTAGCATGCAGAGATGCATGTTATTAGCATGGAGAGATGCATGTTATTAGCATGGAGAGGTGCATGTTATTAGCATGGAGAGATGCATGTTATTAGCATGGAGAGATGCATGTTATTAGCATGGAGAGATGCATGTTATTAGCATGCAGAGATGCATGTTATTAGCATGGAGAGGTGCGTGTTATTAGCATGGAGAGATGCGTGTTATTAGCATGGAGAGGTGCATGTTATTAGCATGGAGAGATGCATGTTATTAGCATGGAGAGATGCATGTTATTAGCATGCAGAGATGCATGTTATTAGCATGGAGAGATGCATGTTATTAGCATAGAGAGATGCATGTTATTAGCATGGAGAGATGCATGTTATTAGCATGGAGAGATGCATGTTATTAGCATGGAGAGATGCATGTTATTAGCATGCAGAGATGCATGTTATTAGCATGGAGAGGTGCATGTTATTAGCATGCAGAGATGCATGTTATTAGCATGGAGAGATGCATGTTATTAGCATGGAGAGATGCATGTTATTAGCATGGAGAGATGCATGTTATTAGCATGGAGAGATGCATGTTATTAGCATGGAGAGATGCATGTTATTAGCATAGAGAGATGCATGTTATTAGCATGAAGCTACAGAGATGCATGTTATTAGCATGGAGAGATGCATGTTATTAGCATAGAGAGATGCATGTTATTAGCATGGAGAGATGCATGTTATTAGCATGGATAGATGCATGTTATTAGCATAGAGAGATGCATGTTATTAGCATGGAGAGATGCATGTTATTAGCATGGAGAGATGCATGTTATTAGCATGTAGAGATGCATGTTATTAGCATAGAGAGATGCATGTTATTAGCATGAAGCTACAGAGATGCATGTTATTAGCATGGAGAGATGCATGTTATTAGCATGTAGAGATGCATGTTATTAGCATGTAGAGATGCATGTTATTAGCATGGAGAGATGCATGTTATTAGCATGGAGAGATGCATGTTATTAGCATGGAGAGATGCATGTTATTAGCATGGAGAGATGCATGTTATTAGCATGGAGAGGTTATTAGCATGGAGAGATGCATGTTATTAGCATGGAGAGATGCATGTTATTAGCATGGAGAGATGCATGTTATTAGCATGGAGAGGTTATTAGCATGGAGAGATGCATGTTATTAGCATGGAGAGATGCATGTTATTAGCATGGAGAGGTTATTAGCATGGAGAGATGCATGTTATTAGCATGTAGAGATGCATGTTATTAGCATGGAGAGATGCATGTTATTAGCATGGAGAGATGCATGTTAGTAGCATGGAGAGATGCATGTTATTAGCATGGAGAGGTGCATGTTATTAGCATGGAGAGATGCATGTTATTAGCATGGAGAGATGCATGTTATTAGCATGTAGATATGCATGTTATTAGCATGTAGAGATGCATGTTATTAGCATGTAGAGATGCATGTTATTAGCATGGAGAGATGCATGTTATTAGCATGTAGAGATGCATGTTATTAGCATGAAGCTACAGAGATGCATGTTATTAGCATGCAGAGATGCATGTTATTAGCATGCAGAGATGCATGTTATTATCATGTAGATATGCATGTTATTAGCATGGAGAGATGTATGTTATTAGCATGGAGAGATGCATATTATTAGCATGTAGAGATGCATGTTATTAGCATGGAGAGATGTATGTTATTAGCATGGAGAGATGCATGTTATTAGCATGGAGAGATGCATGTTATTAGCATGGAGAGATGCCTGTTATTAGCATGGAGAGATGCATGTTATTAGCATGGAGAGATGCATGTTATTAGCATGGAGAGATGCATGTTATTAGCATGTAGAGGTGCATGTTATTAGCATGGAGAGGTTATTAGCATGGAGAGATGCATGTTAGTAGCATGTAGAGATGCATGTTATTAGCATGGAGAGATGCATGTTATTAGCATGAAGCTACAGAGATGCATGTTATTAACATGTAGAGATGCATGTTATTAGCATGTAGAGATGCATGTTATTAGCATGGAGAGATGCATGTTATTAACATGTAGAGATGCATGTTATTAGCATATAGAGATGCATGTTATTAGCATGTAGAGATGCATGTTATTAGCATGTAGAGATGCATGTTATTAGCATGGAAAGATGCATGTTATTAGCATGGAGAGATGCATGTTATTAGCATGTAGAGATGCATGTTATTAGCATGGAGAGGTTATTAGCATGGAGAGATGCATGTTAGTAGCATGTAGAGATGCATGTTATTAGCATGGAGAGATGCATGTTATTAGCATGTAGAGATGCATGTTATTAGCATGAAGCTACAGAGATGCATGTTATTAGCATGGAGAGATGCATGTTATTAGCATGGAGAGATGCATGTTATTAGCATGAAGCTACAGAGATGCATGTTATTAACATGTAGAGATGCATGTTATTAGCATGTAGAGATGCATGTTATTAGCATAGAGAGATGCATGTTATTAACATGTAGAGATGCATGTTATTAGCATATAGAGATGCATGTTATTAGCATGTAGAGATGCATGTTATTAGCATGTAGAGATGCATGTTATTAGCATGGAGAGATGCATGTTATTAGCATGTAGAGATGCATGGTATTATCATGTAGAGATGCATGTTATTAGCATGTAGAGATGCATGTTATTAGCATGTAGAGATGCATGTTATTAGCATGGAGAGATGCATGTTATTAACATGTAGAGATGCATGTTATTAGCATATAGAGATGCATGTTATTAGCATGTAGAGATGCATGTTATTAGCATGTAGAGATGCATGTTATTAGCATGGAGAGATGCATGTTATTAGCATGTAGAGATGCATGGTATTATCATGAAGATATGCATGTTATTAGCATGGAGAGATGCATGTTATTAGCATGTAGAGATGCATGTTATTAGCATGAAGCTACAGAGATGCATGTTATTAGCATGTAGAGATGCATGTTATTAGCATGTAGAGATGCATGTTATTAGCATGGAGAGATGCATGTTATTAGCATGCAGAGATGCATGTTATTATCATGTAGATATGCATGTTATTAGCATGGAGAGATGTATGTTATTAGCATGGAGAGATGCATGTTATTAGCATGTAGAGATGCATGTTATTAGCATGGATAGATGTATGTTATTAGCATGGAGAGATGCATGTTATTAGCATGGAGAGATGCATGTTATTAGCATGGAGAGATGCATGTTATTAGCATGGAGAGATGCATGTTATTAGCATGGATAGATGCATGTTATTAGCATGTAGAGGTGCATGTTATTAGCATGGAGAGATGCATGTTATTAGCATGGAGAGGTTATTAGCATGGAGATATGCATGTTATTAGCATGTAGAGATGCATGTTATTAGCATGAAGCTACAGAGATGCATGTTATTAGCATGGAGAGATGCATGTTATTAGCATGTAGAGATGCATGTTATTAGCATGAAGCTACAGAGATGCATGTTATTAACATGTAGAGATGCATGTTATTAGCATGTAGAGATGCATGTTATTAGCATGTAGAGATGCATGTTATTAGCATGAAGCTACAGAGATGCATGTTATTAGCATGGAGAGATGCATGTTATTAGCATGAAGCTACAGAGATGCATGTTATTAACATGTAGAGATGCATGTTATTAGCATGTAGAGATGCATGTTATTAACATGTAGAGATGCATGTTATTAGCATATAGAGATGCATGTTATTAGCATGTAGAGATGCATGTTATTAGCATGTAGAGATGCATGTTATTAGCATGCAGAGATGCATGTTATTAGCATGTAGAGATGCATGGTATTATCATGAAGAGATGCATGTTATTAGCATGTAGAGATGCATGTTATTAGCATGAAGCTACAGAGATGCATGTTATTAGCATGGAGAGATGCATGTTATTAGCATGGAGAGATGCATGTTATTAGCATGGAGAGATGCATGTTATTAGCATGTAGAGATGCATGTTATTAGCATGTAGAGATGCATGTTATTAGCATGCAGAGATGCATGTTATTAGCATGCATAGATAAATGTTATTAGCATGCAGAGATGCATGTTATTAGCATGTAGAGATGCGTGTTATTAGCATGGAGAGATGCATGTTATTAGCATGGAGAGATGCATGTTATTAGCATGGAGAGATGCATGTTATTAGCATGGAGAGATGCATGTTATTAGCATGTAGAGATGCATGTTATTAGCATGTAGAGATGCATGTTATTAGCATGCAGAGATGCATGTTATTAGCATGTAGAGATGCATGTTATTAGCATGCAGAGATGCATGTTATTAGCATGTAGAGATGCATGTTATTAGCATGTAGAGATGCATGTTATTAGCATGTAGAGATGCATGTTATTAGCATGCAGAGATGCATGTTATTAGCATGTAGAGATGCATGTTATTAGCATGCAGAGATGCATGTTATTAGCATGCATAGATAAATGTTATTAGCATGCAGAGATGCATGTTATTAGCATGTAGAGATGCGTGTTATTAGCATGGAGAGATGCATGTTATTAGCATGCAGAGATGCGTGTTATTAGCATGTAGAGATGCGTGTTATTAGCATGGAGAGATGCATGTTATTAGCATGTAGAGATGCGTGTTATTAGCATGGAGAGATGCATGTTATTAGCATGGAGAGATGCATGTTATTAGCATGTAGAGATGCGTGTTATTAGCATGGAGAGATGCATGTTATTAGCATGTAGAGATGCATGTTATTAGCATGTAGAGATGCATGTTATTAGCATGGAGAGATGCATGTTATTAGCATGGAGAGATGCATGTTATTAGCATGGAGAGATGCATGTTATTAGCATGCAGCTGCTGCAGAGCTGCGTCTTTGGGGTCAACATGTCCTCCTGCAGTATCTCTGATTCAAAGATTCAAAGCTTTATTGCCCTGTGAACAGCGACAGTGGAGATATGGCATGACAACGTGAAGTCCCGTTCTCCTCCAGCAATGCAGCGTAAATACACAAAGACATGAAAGTGTAAAATAGTGCAAAAAGAAGCCAAGTAGAAATAAAAATAGTGCAAGACTATAACGTGCAGGTCCAGTTTGGGGTGACCTCCATTTTATTATTATTTGTATTTCCTTTACAGCAGCAGTGCCTTTTAATCTCCCTCTGCTGCTTCATCTGCATTACTGCTAACTGCTATTAAAAGCATCACACACACACACACACGAGCACATACACGCACACACACACACACACACACACACACACACACACACACACACACACACACACACACACACACACACACACACACACACACACACACACACACGAGCACATACACACACACACACACACACACACACCACACACACACACACACACACACACACACCATGTATACATCACTTCAGGGGACATTACATTGACTTACATGCTTTTCCTGGAGACTTATCCTAACCTTAACCATTACCAACACATGCCTAACCCTAACCCTAACCCTACCCTTACCCTTAACCTTACCCTAACCCTAACCCTAACCCTAACCCTAACCTTACCCTAACCCTTACCCTTACCCTAACCAAGTCTTCACCCTAAAATTAATGAATCCCCTTATGGGGACCTCCAATTTGTCCCCATAAGGGAGGCGAGTCCCCACACGTGACTGTGTAAACAGATTTAGGTCCCCACAAGTATAGTAATGCTAGGCCACACACACACACACACACACACACACACACACACACACACACACACACACACACACACACACACACACACACACACACACACACACACACACACACACACACACACACACACACACACACACACACACACACACACACACACACTGACACAGGCACGCGCGGTAGCAACAACAAGGACGGATTACCGTTCATCTGCTCCGTCGCCATGGAAACACTGACCTCACACTGTGGTGACCGTGGTGAATGTGGGCCGGTTGCCATGGTGACGCAGCAGCTGGTGCCGTTCCAGGCCGGGCCGGGTTTAGATTTGTAAGCCACGCCCCCTTCCGCTCTACACGACTGTCATTGGATGAATAGAGAGAAGGTAAAATAATGTATAAATAAAATGCTATATTAAAAATAAATACATTATAAATATAACCAATACTGAAGTCTTTGAGATATTACCACATCCGCATTAGCAAATAAATAAAGAGAAGGTTAAAGAATATTTGAATACATTAAATATACTTTTTTTATTTAATACAAATGAAAATAGATAGATATATACTTTATTCTTTCCGAGTTGGGACAGTGTCTTTGCCACAGCAGCATTTTGACGATCTACAAGAATTACAACATTTCTTTAAAATAAACATAAATATTAAAAATAAAAAAACAATATATGAATATTCTCAGTAAAAAAGACAAGCATTCAGAGGAGTATCCAAACACGTTGCGAACAGGCAGGGCAGGCAACTGCTTGGGGCCCCGGACCAGAAGGGGGCCCCCAAAGACGGAAGTTATCTAATATAAAAAGATTAAGAGAGAGTTTAAGATTTGAACAATGTTTTAGTTCATAGAGAAACAGAGAATGCCTTTATTAGTGTTTGATTAAGTCACAGAATTTGTGTGAGTGGCTCCGTTATAGTTTAATGAGCAGCTCCCTTCTCCTAAGTCCTTTTGATTTATCCTATCCACTATTCCTTAACCCTGTGACGGGAGGAGAGGAGAGGAATAGTGGACAGGAGAAGACGAGAGGAGCTGATTTTTGGACAATTTCACCCCAACCTTGGTTTCTCTCCTAAGGTTGGATGAGATGTACTTTATGGTGTCATCAATAAAACCTGTTGTGTTGCAGCAGCATCAAGCAGCAAGGCATTAACAATAGAGACATTAAAGGACTAGAAATAATCAATCCAAAATGTAAACATCTCGAATAGAAATAACATAGCATTAAAAAAGGAGAAAATATACATTTTGAAATACACATGTATATTTGTATTTGTATATTGTGCGTCACTCTTTAGTGTCCCCTGGTCTCCCAGCTGTGTGCGTCACTCTTTAGTGTCCCCTGGTCTCCCAGCTGTGTGCGTCACTCTTTAGTGTCCCCTAGTCTCCCAGCTGTGTGCATCACTATTTAGTGTCCCCTAGTCTCCCAGCTGTGTGCGTCACTCTTTAGTCTCCCCTTGTCTCCCAGCTGTGTGCGTCACTCTTTAGTGCCCCCTAGTCTCCCAGCTGTGTGCGTCACTCTTTAGTCTCCCCTTGTCTCCCAGCTGTGTGCATCACTCTTTAGTGTCCCCTGGTCTCCCAGCTGTGTGCGTCACTCTTTAGTGTCCCCTGGTCTCCCAGCTGTGTGTGTCACTCTTTAGTGTACCCTGGTCTCCAGCTGTGTGCGTCACTCTTTAGTGTCCCCTGGTCTCCCAGCTGTGTGCGTCACTCTTTAGTGTCCCCTGGTCTCCCAGCTGTGTGCGTCACTCTTTAGTGTCCCCTTGTCTCCCAGCTGTGTGTGTCACTCTTTAGTGTCCCCTGGTCTCCAGCTGTGTGGGTCACTCTTTAGTGTCCCCTGGTCTCCCAGCTGTGTGCGTCACTCTTTAGTGTCCCCTGGTCTCCCAGCTGTGTGCGTCACTCTTTAGTCTTTAGTGTCCCCTGATCTCCCAGCTGTGTGCGTCACTCTTTAGTGTCCCCTGGTCTCCCAGCTGTGTGCGTCACTCTTTAGTGTCCCCTGGTCTCCCAGCTGTGTGCGTCACTCTTTAGTGTCCCCTGGTCTCCCGGCTGTGTGCGTCACTCTTTAGTGTCCCCTGGTCTCCCGGCTGTGTGCGTCACTCTTTAGTGTCCCCTGGTCTCCCAGCTGTGTGCATCACTCTTTAGTGTCCCCTGGTCTCCCAGCTGTGTGCGTCACTCTTTAGTGTCCCTTTGTATCCCAGCTGTGTGCGTCACTCTTTAGTGTCCCCCGGTCTCCAGCTGTGTGCGTCACTCTTTAGTGTCCCCCGGTCTCCGGCTGTGTGCGTCACTCTTTAGTGTCCCCTGGTCTCCCAGCTGTGTGCGTCACTCTTTAGTGTCCCCTGGTCTCCAGCTGTGTGCGTCACTCTTTAGTGTCCCCTGGTCTCCCAGCTGTGTGCGTCACTCTTTAGTGTCCCTTTGTATCCCAGCTGTGTGCGTCACTCTTTAGTGTCCCCTGGTCTCCAGCTGTGTGCGTCACTCTTTAGTGTCCCCGGTCTCCAGCTGTGTGCGTCACTCTTTAGTGTCCCCATGTCTCCAGCTGTGTGCGTCACTCTTTAGTGTCCCCTGGTCTCCCAGCTGTGTGCGTCACTCTTTAGTGTCCCCTGGTCTCCCAGCTGTGTGCATCACTCTTTAGTGTCCCCTGGTCTCCCAGCTGTGTGCGTCACTCTTTAGTGTCCCCTAGTCTCCCAGCTGTGTGCGTCACTCTTTAGTGTCCCCTAGTCTCCCAGCTGTGTGCGTCACTCTTTAGTCTCCACTGGTCTCCCAGCTGTGTGCGTCACTCTTTAGTGTCCCCTGGTCTCCCAGCTGTGTGCGTCACTCTTTAGTGTCCCCTGGTTTCCCAGCTGTGTGTGTCACTCTTTAGTGTCCCCTGGTCTCCAAGCTGTGTGGGTCACTCTTTAGTGTCCCCTGGTCTCCCAGCTGTGTGCGTCACTCTTTAGTGTCCCCTGGTCTCCCAGCTGTGTGCGTCACTCTTTAGTCTTTAGTGTCCCCTGATCTCCCAGCTGTGTGCGTCACTCTTTAGTGTCCCCTGGTCTCCCGGCTGTGTGCGTCACTCTTTAGTGTCCCCTGGTCTCCCGGCTGTGTGCGTCACTCTTTAGTGTCCCCTGATCTCCCGGCTGTGTGCGTCACTCTTTAGTGTCCCCTGGTCTCCCGGCTGTGTGCGTCACTCTTTAGTGTCCCCTGGTCTCCCAGCTGTGTGCATCACTCTTTAGTGTCCCCTGGTCTCCCAGCTGTGTGCGTCACTCTTTAGTGTCCCTTTGTATCCCAGCTGTGTGCGTCACTCTTAGTGTCCCCCGGTCTCCAGCTGTGTGCGTCACTCTTTAGTGTCCCCCGGTCTCCAGCTGTGTGCGTCACTCTTTAGTGTCCCCATGCCTCCAGCTGTGTGCGTCACTCTTTAGTGTCCCCTGGTCTCCAGCTGTGTGCGTCACTCTTTAGTGTCCCCGGTCTCCAGCTGTGTGCGTCACTCTTTAGTGTCCCCATGTCTCCAGCTGTGTGCGTCACTCTTTAGTGTCCCCTGGTCTCCCAGCTGTGTGCGTCACTCTTTAGTGTCCCCTGGTCTCCAGCTGTGTGCGTCACTCTTTAGTGTACCCTGGTCTCCCAGCTGTGTGCGTCACTCTTTAGTGTCCCTTTGTATCCCAGCTGTGTGCGTCACTCTTTAGTGTCCCCTGGTCTCCAGCTGTGTGCGTCACTCTTTAGTGTCCCCGGTCTCCAGCTGTGTGCGTCACTCTTTAGTGTCCCCTGGTCTCCCAGCTGTGTGCATCACACTTTAGTGTCCCCTGGTCTCCCAGCTGTGTGCGTCACTCTTTAGTGTCCCTTTGTATCCCAGCTGTGTGCGTCACTCTTTAGTGTCCCCCGGTCTCCAGCTGTGTGCGTCACTCTTTAGTGTCCCCCGGTCTCCAGCTGTGTGCGTCACTCTTTAGTGTCCCCATGCCTCCAGCTGTGTGCGTCACTCTTTAGTGTCCCCTGGTCTCCAGCTGTGTGCGTCACTCTTTAGTGTCCCCGGTCTCCAGCTGTATGCGTCACTCTTTAGTGTCCCCATGTCTCCAGCTGTGTGCGTCACTCTTTAGTGTCCCCTGGTCTCCCAGCTGTGTGCGTCACTCTTAGTGTCCCCTGGTCTCCAGCTGTGTGCGTCACTCTTTAGTGTCCCCTGGTCTCCCAGCTGTGTGCGTCACTCTTTAGTGTCCCTTTGTATCCCAGCTGTGTGCGTCACTCTTTAGTGTCCCCTGGTCTCCAGCTGTGTGCGTCACTCTTTAGTGTCCCCCGGTCTCCAGCTGGTGCGTCACTCTTAGTCCGGTCTCCAGCTGTGTGCGTCACTCTTTAGGTCCCCTGGTCTCCCAGCTGGTGCGTCACTCTTTAGTGTCCCCTGGTCTCCCAGCTGTGTGAGTCACTCTTTTAGTGTCCCCTGGTCTCCAGCTGTGTGTGTCACTCTTTAGTGTCCCCTGGTCTCCCAGCTGTGTGGGTCCACTCTTTAGTGTCCCCTGGTCTCCAGCTGTGTGCGTCACTCTTTAGTGTCCCCTGGTCTCCCAGCTGTGTGCGTCACTCATTCTAGTGTCCCCTGGTCTCCAGCTGTGTGCGTCACTCTTAAGTGTCCCCTGGTCTCCAGCTGCTGTTGCGCACTCTTTAATGTCCCCTGTCTCCAGCTGTGTGTCACTCTTAGTGTCCCCTGGTCTCCAGCTGTGTGCGTCACTCTTAGTGTCACCTGGTCTCCCAGCTGTGTGGTCACTCTTTAGTGTCCCCTGGTCTCCCAGCTGTGTGCGTCACTCTTTAGTGTCCCCTGGTCTCCAGCCTGGGTGTGCGTCACTCTGAGTGTCCCCTGGTCTCCACCTGTGGTGCATCACTCTTTATGTCCTGTGTGCTTGTCCCACTTCACTCTTAGTGTCCCTGGTCTCCAGCTGTGTGCATCACTCTTTAGTGTCCC
>NW_022990783.1:0-68421 GCF_902827175.1 Gymnodraco acuticeps
GGATGTAAGGACGTTAGGACGTTAGGATGTAAGGATTTGTAAGGTACCGTAAGGGATTGTAAGATTGTAAGGACGTCTAGGATTGTAAGGATGTTAAGGATCGTTACGGATGTAAGCGATGTAAGGATTGTCAAGGACGTGTAAGCGATGTTCGGACGTTATAGGACGTTTAGGACGTTTAGGATTTGTTAAGGATATAAGGATGTTGATGTTAAGGATGTTTTAGGACGGTTTGAGATTAAGGAGTTAAGGATGTTGATGTTAGCGACGTAAAGGATGTAAGGAAGTTAGGACGTTAGGGATGTGATTGTTCTAGGACCATTTAGGTAGGACGTTTACGAGTACAGTAGACGTAAGGGACGTTTAGTACCGTAAGGATGTAAGGATGTTGTAAGGCGTTAGGATGTAAGGCTGTATAAGGATGTAAGACCTCGTAGGCCCCGTATAGGACGATTTAGGATTTGAAGGATGTAAGGATCTTTGTAACGGATTTGTAAGGATGTTGTAAGGACGTTTAGGGACTTTAGGGATTGTAAGGATGTTAGGATGTAAGGATTGGAAGGATGTAAGGACGTTTCCCCAGCCTGTATTGTCAGGATGTGTAAGGACTGTTAGGATGTAAGGGATTGTAAGGACGTTAGGATGTAAGTATGATAAGGATTGTAAGGACGTAATGACGGTAAGGGACGTAAGGACGTTAGGGAATGTAAGGATGTAAGGACCGTTTAGGATTGCTTATAGGATGTAAGGACTGGTTCGTTAGGATTGTATATGGTATTGTTAAGGACGTTAGGATTGTACAGGATGTGAAGGATTGTAAGGAGGTTGGACGTAAGGATGTAAGGATGTAAGGATTGTAAGGATGTAAGGATGTTAGGACGTGTTTTAGGACGTAAGTACGGAGTAAGGATGTTTAAGGATTCTGCTTGTAAGGACGTTTAGGATGTAAGGATTGTAAGGACGTTAGGATGTAAGGATTGTTGTAAGGATGTTGTAAGGATGTACGGGATTGTAAAGGATGTAAGGATGTAAGGATGTAAGGACGTTAGGACGTTAGGATGTAAGGATGTAAGGATGTAAGGATGTAAGGATGTAAGGATGTAAGGACGTTAGGATGTAAGGATGTAAGGATGTAAGGATGTAAGGATGTAAGGACGTTAGGACGTTAGGACGTTAGGATGTAAGGATGTAAGGATGTAAGGATGTAAGGATGTAAGGATGTAAGGATGTAAGGATGGACACTTGAAAAAATGCTGCTCCAAAAACAAGTTGAAGAAATAATGAAAACAAGCTGCCAATAGAACAAGTGAAAATGAGCTTGGTGAGATCTGTTGAAATAAGAAGTGATATTTATATAAATCACATCTTGTAATCAGCTGGAGAACTCATTCTGAACTATATCTGACCAGAATCAGGAGATGTCGTGTTACAATATAAGCCGCTAATGCTCAAAGGTGTTCTGAAGTTAGTTAGTTGGTGATTTCCTAATAAGACGAGTTTCCTCTGAGATAGAACTCAAAATACGATGTTTTAAGTTAACTTACTGTAAGTCGCTTTGGACAAAAGCGTCAGCTAAATGTAATGTAATGAACAAGATGATGCACGTCTAAAACCAAGACCTGATGTCTCACTGCGGTGTCACTCCTGGAGTTATTGAGTCTTCAGGAGTAGAGACACATTCTGACTGCATATCAGACACAGACACTGGGCAGGACGTGGAGTTTGTTGTGGTGTGAGGTCGTGACTGATCTGCCTCACCATCAGCAGGGTGAACATGGTCTGTCCCACGTTGAATCCGTGTCTCCAGTTATGGTAGGTGATCTTCCTGTAGCCTTTACTGAGGGAGTAGATGAACCTCACCAGCGCCTGCCAACACACACAGATTGATGCTTATGTTAGTATGATGAAAGGATGTTTTTCAGCCACACCAATAACCTTCACTTCGCTAACTGATCCCTAGAATACTGAAGATACCGGATATCAACTATTTTATTAACAGAATTCGTATGAAAACAAGATGGAGCTTGATTTGTATTCCTTTTGTGTCCTCAGGTTGTTGGATTGACTTCCAGACAAATTGGTTTTCTGGTTATTATTCTGCAGTTGTTAGTTCTCGCACGTCATCATTTTGAGTGTACTGTTGTTCAAAAACACTTCATTATTCAAGCTTCTGATCACTTGTTGGAACTTCTGGTTAGACCATTATTGCTATTACTTAGTGTCGCCAGCTTTATCAACCTTTACTTACCAAAGAAACAGCTTTAAGCGTTCAATGATTGGCGATTAATAGATGGGTAATCTAATCTAATAGGGAGAAAGCAACATAGCTAGGTTGTACAATGTTAATGTTCATTTAGGCCTTGTAACTAATTGACCAGCAGTTATTAATGGTATGATCTACAGTAGCTTGAAGTGAATATATCTGCACTTTCCTTGTTGTTCTGTGTGATTGTTGTCACTTTGGACAAAAACGTCAGCTAAATGATATGTAATGTAATAACTTTCCCTTGCTTATTAAGTGGGTAGCTTACGTTCGGGTCCTGTTCACATTCAATTAAGCTTAAAAGTTGGCAATGAACATCTGAAGTCCTTCCTGCCAACATACAATACACCCAAAAGCATAAAGAAACCTGGAAGTGATGTCAAACACAGCAATAGTGATTCAACTATACTAGTAAAATGCATATATAAGTACTCGGACTTTAAGAAAAAACACTGAAAGTCAAATAAATACTGTATACTGTAATGATATATGTGTAACAATAAAAGCTGTGAAGGCTCCTTCCCTTATAGCCTTGTTTTACTCATTAGTGCTGAAGGCCCTCTCTATGGAGCTTTGCAACACAGAATAGTTGAGTTAGCCTGCGATGCTAACTCATTGCTTTATAAAGACTACCCCCAGGCTAATGGAGCTAAGGCAGCTTTCAAACCAAAGCCTGGAAAATATGACAGCAGATGATGAGGCTGAGTCCGAGGCTAAATCCCCGAGAGTAAACCCAACACTGGGCTGAAAGCACTGCTGAATGTGCTTCACGTTTATAAGAAATTCAACACATTTTTAGGGCAATAAGAAGGGCAGTGTGCATCTCATGGCCCTGGGTTAACAATGAGTGAGAGGGCGCTACATTTTCGCAGGGTCAACTCTTACCCTAGGGCTAAAGATAACAGAGCTCACCTTTAAGAACATGCAGTTTGAAAAACCCATAAATCTACTGTTTTTATGGCTCCAACTATCCGTTTAATGTGATAGAGAATTATTTATTCGGCCCTGTACTCAGTTTAAATTATATTTGAGAGTATAGCTTGTGAGAGACGTGACTCCTGGTGTGAAGAGGCAGGCCCTTTCGTTGTGTTGAGGTTTCAACCACAGCAGATATGACCCTAACCCTAACCCTAACCCATAATTCAAATCCGTAATTTTAACTAGTACATATTGATGAATTCAAAATTATCTGAATAGCACCACCATGTGGAATTTTAAATGTTTTAATAATCGCAAGTTGCCCGGACCTAACCATGTTCCAAAATCCCACCATCTTACGGAAATTCCCCAGACGTGAATGGGAAATAACCAGCTTTCCAAAAATGTTTGGAGAGGCCGGAATGACTAGTGGAAAATCAGGCCTTTTGAGTCGGAAAAGCCGGCGTTCCCGTGGCCGATCCCTTGCACTTAACCTAACCCTAACCTAACCCAGATAGGTGACTGCTTTATGAAAAAACAGCCATAAAACCATCTTTTCCTTGGATAATAACAGGACAGATGGGACGCAGAGAGCAGGATGGTCATCTTATCAGGTGGATACTGTATCTCCCTGGAGCGCATCACTCTCTGCTAGGGAAAGAACTTGCAGTATCTTGTCGTAAAATGTTGATTATTCTCCTAATAAAACTTAAATATCGAGGAGATAAACCCAGAGTTAGTTGTAACCTCCGATAAATCCTCAGTGTCTGACATCAGTTCAAAGATCTCCTCCTTGTGTTCCAGCTCCAATTTCATCCCATAACGGTTGCAAAATGTCTGAAAGGAGCTTCCAACTTCATAAATGATAACTCGTCTGTCATTGCAACCCTTACACAGGTTCATCACAGAGTTTCATTGTGCAAAAATGAACCTAAAGCGACAAATAAAACATGCACTCACCTCTCTGGGAATGTGGAACTTGTCCACCACTTTGAGTTCGTAGTACATCTTGATTCCACACTTCACCAGCTCCAGTTCAGTGTGGTGATAATCGTAGAAGTGGAACTCAAACAGCTCCACCTTCTTAGAGTCAGGCAGGACCTCCGACTGCGGACAAATAATAGAAATGAAGACATTAATAATAAAGCATGAGAACCTGAAAAGAAGGCCGTTATCCTGATCTAACAAAGAGTACTGTGGATAATTGATTTAGTTTGAGAGTTTATTTGAGTATACCTGGAAAGAGTTTTTGTGGATTTAATTGTTTGGACTATGATCTGTCTGGAACTGTTAGAGTGGTGCAAGCATGAGTCCTAAATCCTGACATTGTAGCACTTCCTGCCCCCTGGTCTGGAGGTCAATGGTTTTCTGAATGTGTTTTTGGTTGTTAGCCTGAAATAAGGCCTGTGGTTAGTAACACAAGCTGAAGAGATTTTTATTCCACGACTTAAAATACGTCAGTAAATACCCCACTGGTGGATTAAAAAAATGGTGGTTGCTAACAAGTGTCTAAATGAGACGACTAAATGCCATCACGGCCAACATTAGCAGCCTTTAGTTTAGCGGTGGTGACGTGAAGTCATGTGACTGCGCTGTAGTTCCTTTATAGCCCAACATTAGCCTCCTTTAGCTTAGCGGTGGTGACGTGAAGTCATGTGACTGCGCTGTAGTTCCTTTATAGCCCAACATTAGGCTCCTTTAGCTTAGCGGTGGTGACGTGAAGTCATGTGACCGTGCTGTAGTTCCTTTATAGCCCAACATTAGCCGCCTTTAGCTTAGCGGTGGTGACGTGAAGTCATGTGACTGCGCTGTAGTTCCTTTATAGCCCAACATTAGCCTCCTTTAGCTTAGCGGTGGTGACGTGAAGTCATGTGACCGTGCTGTAGTTCCTTTATAGCCCAACATTAGCCGCCTTTAGCTTAGCGGTGGTGACGTGAAGTCATGTGACCGTGCTGTAGTTCCTTTATAGCCTTTTTACTTCAATGCTTGCTATTTTAATTCATGAACCCTTTGTAGGGTTTAACATCAAACCTCTTCACTGTTTGTTGTTTACCAGGATCTCAGTGTTTGTTGTTGTTTACCAGGATCTCCTGCAGCTCCTCCTCCTGACACTCGTCCGGTTCCTTCGCCCATCTCTCTCTGGTGTTCTGCAGAAACACAGCAATATGACCTTGGATGAAATGGTTTGGCATCAATCAGCTGATCTGAGGTCACAGAAGGTCGTCCCTCTCTGTCTCTTCCTCTCCGCTGACGAATCACCCTTTAGAAAATCTGACAGCTTATTTCACTTTATAAATGAAGCTCATCTCCTGTTTGTATCATATCAACCGACACGTGGAGCAGACGCTGTTCTTCTGTCTTATCACTGGATAAAGCGTTTTTTACTTTAAAATAAAAAACCTGGTGATACACGGCGCTACAGCAGCTGGTACACCAGAGGTCGCGTTAACCGAATATTTTCCGTCTATGACAGATTTTTTTTAACAATGACGGAAAAATCTGAAAGCAGTCTGTCATTTTGATGGATTAGAACAAACTCGGATCAGCGGACCCCCCCCCCTCGTCAGAGTTGTGGGAAGGCCGACGGGTAATACTGGATTTTGACGGAAATGTTACGACCTCTGCACAACCTCTGGCTGGTACAGTGCAATTTAAAAGGCAAAGGAGAAAGAGTAAAGTTAAATATAAAATCAAAAGGCAAGTTATTAAAATATGTACAAACAAACAAGTAGACCACCAAGAAGTAAAATGTGCAGTATTTGTATTGCCTATATAAAGTATTAAAGCTACCTAACTTCACTCCTTCCACCTTTGAATTCCATGCCGTCACAGTAACCCATCCTATACAGTTAACCATTGTTGTTCTCTACCGTCCACCAGGCGCCTTGGGGGACTTCTTGGAGGAATTAGATCATCTCCTCTCACACATCCCTGAAACTGGCCCTCCCGCTGTACTTCTCGGAGACTTCAACCTCCAGACAGGGAAGATAGACGAACTAACATCTCTGTTAACCGCCTTTGCTTTCTCACTGTCCCCGTCCCCACCAACTCATAAAGCTGGCAATGTCCTTGATCTCATATTCTCAAGGAACTGCGCTACTTCTAACCTCTCTGTAAACCCGCTCCACACATCCGATCACTTCTTCATTTCATTCTCTCTACCCCTTTCCAAACATAACAAACTAATCTCTTCTCATCCTGCACTTGTCCGCCGTAACCTTCGCTCCCTCTCCCCCTCTACCTTTGCCTCGTCGGTGCTCTCAGCCCTCCCTTCCTCTGACTCGTTCCAACTCCTGCCTCCAAACTCTGCTGCAGAAACTCTCCTCTCTACTCTCTCATCCACTCTGGACTCGCTCTGTCCTCTCACATCTCGGCAGGCTCGTCAGTCCCCTCCTGCTCCCTGGCTAAAGGATGCACTGCGTGCTAATAGAACCGTCCTTAGGGCAGCAGAGCGGAAATGGTGGAAATCCAAACACCGTGACGACCTCCTAACCTATCAGGCTCTCCTCTCCTCTTTCTCTGCTTCGATCTCTCAGGCAAAAAGCACTTTCTTTCAAGATAAGATCCAATCTTCCTATTCCAATCCTAAAAAACTATTCTCCATCTTCTCCACCCTCTTGGACCCTCCAAAAGCTCCCTCCCCCTCCTCACTTCTGTCAAGCGACTTTGTTACCCACTTTGAAAAAAAGGTTGATGATATTCGCTCTTCTTTTTCTGACTCACCTTTACTCACCGCTGGGTCACCAGACCCTCCTTCCACCAACACACTTACCTCCTTTTCCCCTCTCTCTCCAAGTGAGGTTCTTACCCTCATTACCTCTGCCCGCCCTACCACCTGTCCTCTGGACCCTATCCCTTCAAACCTCCTTCAGACTATCGCTCCTGATATTCTACCGTTTCTCACCCATTTCATCAACACTTCTCTAACTTCTGGTCACTTTCCAAACAGTCTCAAGGAGGCAAGAGTAAACCCTCTCCTAAAGAAACCCACTCTCAACCCGTCTGATGTTATAAACTACAGGCCTGTCTCTCTCCTCCCGTTCCTGTCTAAATCACTTGAACGCGCTGTCTTTAATCAACTCTCCTGTTATCTCCATCAGAACAACCTTCTGGATCCGCACCAGTCTGGTTTCAAGGCAGGTCACTCCACAGAAACTGCTCTCATTGCTGTCACGGAGGAACTGCACACTGCCAAAACTGCATCCCTCTCCTCTGTCATCATCCTGTTGGACCTGTCTGCTGCATTCGACACGGTGAATCATCAGATCCTCCTTCGCACTCTCCAAAAACTTGGAGTTTCAGGCTCTGCACTTTCCCTCCTCACCTCATACCTGAAAGACCGTACCTACAGGGTGACTTGGAGAGGGTCTGAGTCCGACCCTTGTCAATTAACTACGGGGGTCCCTCAGGGCTCTGTTCTTGGTCCCCTCCTCTTCTCCGTGTACACAAACTCGCTCGGATCAGTCATTAGCCAGCATGGTTTTTCTTACCACTGCTACGCTGACGACACCCAATTAATTCTGTCCTTTCCCCGCTCAGAGACCCAGGTCGTCGCACGCATCTCTGCTTGTCTAGCTGACATCTCTCAGTGGATGTCTGCTCACCACCTCAAGCTCAACCTTGACAAGACTGAGCTGCTCTTCCTTCCGGAAAAAGATTGTCCAACTCTTGACCTGACAATCAACATCGGCACCTCAGTTGTTTCCCCGACTCGGACTGCAAGGAATCTGGGTGTGACCCTAGATAACAACCTGTCCTTCACTGCAAACATCGCTGCTACAACCCGCTGCTGCAGATACACGCTTTACAACATCAGGAGGATACGTCCCCAGCTGACACAGAAAGCGACTCAGGTTCTGGTCCAGGCTCTCGTCATCTCACGCCTAGACTACTGCAACTCCCTCCTGGCTGGTTTACCTGCATGTGCCATCCGACCTCTGCAGCTCATCCAGAATGCAGCGGCTCGTCTGGTCTTCAACCTTCCTAAATTCTCCCACACCACTCCGCTCCTCCGCTCCCTTCACTGGCTTCCGGTAACTGCTAGAATCCACTTCAAGACACTGGTACTTGCTTACCATGCTGCGAATGGATCTGGCCCTTCCTACATCCAGGACATGGTTAAACCGTACACCCCAGCGCGTGCACTACGCTCTGCATCAGCCAAACGACTCGTTGCGCCCTCGCTGCGAGGGGGACCCAAGTTCCCATCGGCGAAAACACGTGGGTTTGCTGTCCTGGCTCCAAGATGGTGGAATGAGCTCCCCATTGACATCAGGACGGCAGATAGCTTGCACATCTTCCGGCGCAAACTGAAAACTCATCTCTTTCGACTCCACTTCGAGCGTTAGAACTATTAACAAAGCACTTATATACTGATAAAGGACTGGCTTATCTAAAGCCAGTTGAGTAGCACTTGAAATGTTTGGCTCTATGAAACCTGATGTACTTTATGATTCTGTTTTCTTCAAGGTTGTGTCTTCCTGGTCGAATGTACTTATTGTAAGTCGCTTTGGATAAAAGCTTCAGCTAAATGCAATGCAATGTAATGTAATGTAAAGGAACCGCTAACATTTAAAAATTGTATATAAAATGTAGTAGCACTAGTTGCACATAGAAATCTTTAATTTAATTACATTTCAACATAACAACAATTAAAAACGATATGTTATGCCCCATTATCAACTTAAAACCATCCTATTGTTTTTCAACACTTACTGTAACAGAGTATGATTTGTACAAATGATCAAATTTATGATAATGTTTGCGTGGATTTGTTTCCTTGTTTCCTCAGTTTGTGTTCAAGGCTAAAAAGTACAGAAAAAGGCGATGTTTGGAAAGTGCAAGTGATGCCGCGGTGCAGATGGTTTCTTTATATCAGCCTTTGAGTGTTTGAGTCTCCCTGTAGCCGAAGCATTCATTTATTATTACATTTTATTTCAATCTATTTTTATGTAAATACTGCTATATTTTTTTTATGTTAGTATAGTTTTCTTAAAATAGTTCTCTATCTGTGTTTTTCTATTTTTGTTTTACTTTTATGTAAGCACCATGACATCAAGTCAGAGTCCTCGGACGTGTCAACCTGCCTGGAAATAAACCTGTTTCTGATTCTGATTTATTTATTTTGTATTTATTTACTGACCAGAGGCCTGTACTACGAAGCAGGATGTTCGCTTAGCGGCTAACTTCAGGGAAAACTCTGCTTTCCGGTCTTACGAAGCTGGTTCTCTTTTTAGCGGCTAGATCTCCATGGTAACTGATGCTGAGCGGCTAACCTGCTCCGGACCAGGTTAGGTTGCAGGCTAAGAGCTCAACTCAGTGAAAGCACCGCCTGCTGACCAATCAGAGCTCCGTGTGCGGAGTTTAAAGCGATCAAGTCATATTACAGGAGAAAGGAAATACAGAAAAACTGCCGTTGCAGGAAAGACGGCCGGCAAAAATCAGCGACTGTGTGAACGTGAACATGAATAGAATATCACCTCCATCTTCAGAGCAATCTGACTATTATAACATTAGCGTTAAGAAAGCTTAATTAAATATCTGCCACAACATAAGTAACCGGATCAGAGTAACATTAAGTACAGTCCGCGGCATATCACTTCATAATGTATCATATATCTCCTGATCTGAGTCAGCTGAGCCGTATCTGGCCGTGCAACACTCACAGTGTCACATACTGTATGCAGAAGTATTATTTTAAACAACACATTAAGTTGAGGAAACACTCGAGACAAATGTAATTAAAGTCAGATGGTGTCTTAGACGGGCAGTGATATCATAAACCTGTTAATGTACGCATTCAAACACTTGTTCTGTTCCCAGCTGTATTCACCTTGCAGGTGCAGCTCTGTGGCTTTGATCCTGGATCAAGTGTTTAAGTCATGGATGTTTAAAGTTTAACTTCTTCATATGTCTAATATTATAGTTGACTTTTCATTCAGGAAGTATGACGCTGCGCTGTCAGTGCGCTTCTCCATGTTTGTGATTGGTCGAATGCTCCAGATACCACCCCTCTCATGTGAACGCGCACCTAACTAGATAGGACACGGCTGGCTTGAGCGATCCACTTGATAACCAGCGTCGTAGTACAATTTAGCGAGAGCGCGTATGTTTTGGATTAGGCCAACCGGATAACTCAAACATATCCACGTTAGGTTGAACCAGCTTCGTAGTACAGGCCTCTGGACGTGTTGGATCTCGTCCTTGCGACACTTGACGTGGTACAGCACCATGTCCATGATTTGTATAAATTATGAACTTTAAATCTGATAATGTTTATGTTTGTGTGGATTTGTTTCCTTTAATTTCTTAGTCAAAAACATCAGTTCGTGTTCTCAGCGAAATGCATCTGTGTAACGTAAAGATGGGAAGTTGAAGTAATGCCATTGAGTGTGTCCGAGGAGAAGATTTGGTGGAAGCATTCATTTGTTATTTACGTATTGATGTATTTATTTACTGACCAGGACGTGTTGGATCTCGTCCTTGCGGCACTTGACGTGGTACAGCACCATGTCCTGGAAGATGTCCTTCCTGTTCTCCAGCTTGTTCAGTTTGTCGTACGTATCGGTGTTCAGCACCGACCAGCCCAGGAACTGAGTCAGAGACTGGGGACATTACAGGAGAAGTAATCAGATTACATTTCAAAATATGGGGGTAATTAGCAGGATCACAGTGTTATTAAAACCCTAAAAAGATCATATTGTGTTTGTTGTAAAAGGATCAGATGTTTTCTGGGTTAGAGCTGATCTGTAGGATAATACTTTAAGTGTGAATCTATACGTCTACTATCTGAACCTGCTGGAGGTGATCTTTTTGATTACACATGGCCCTAATCCTCTTCTTAAAAATCCTCAGAATCCTGAATTCTTCTGACTTGTTTGAAAGTGGATCAGATGTTATCCCTTCTCCGTAAATGGTGCTGTTCTGTAGGCTAATACTTTAAGTGTGAATCTACACGCCTTCACTTCCTTTGCTTCATCTGTTCTGTTTTTAATTCAGCAGGTGAACCCATATGTTCATCAAATAGTGTGTGTGAGCTTTCTGCTTTTTTAAACTGTAGTACGTGCTCATGTGTTTCGGTGTTACTGCGTGAATCTGCTTCATGAAAGGCAGGTTTTCCTATAAATAAAATCATTTCTGATCCTAAATATCTTGTTTTTTTCTTTCCTAAAATTAAAACCCTGGTTATATTTTATTGACAAGATAAAAAAATCGTTCCTCTGTTTTTCGGGGAACATTTGAAGCTGTCGTGTTGTGTGTTTTAATCCTGAGCTGAGAGACTTGAGCAGAAAGCCTCGGGGCGCAGAGATAAATAATGCAGACGCTCTGAATGGACCCAGTGTATTTATAAACCAATGATTCACACAAACACTCACACACACACACACACGCACCTCCATCAGTGTTTCATCCTGCTCATCAAAGGGTTTCCCATCTTTCCGGTTATAGAACGTTGCCACGCCCACTATCTCCTCTTTCTTGTTGACGATGGGCAGAGATAAGACGTTCTTAATGGTCCAGCCCGAATCATCCAGAGGCTCTTTCTGCACACACACACACACACACACACACACACACACACACACACACACACACACACACACACACACACACACACACACACACACACACACACACACACACACACACACACACACACACACACACACACACACACACACACACACACAGTCATTTGTTATCATGTTACTCTCATATTGGAAGAGTACATTCAGATTTTTTCCTGTACAGAGGGTCATCCATTGAGTCCCTTCAGGGTGAAGCTGAGGAGGACGGCTCGTGGCGTGACCTTCTACATTCTGAGGAAATATGAGATAATCAATAATTCACCTGCTCACTGACCCTAAAATATGAACAGATTGTATAACAGCAGCAGTTGCTGAAATGAAGTCATGTGACCGTGCTGTAGTTCCTTTATAGCCCAACATTAGCCACCTTTAGCTTAGCGATGGTGACGTGAAGTCAAGTGACCGTGCTGTAGTTCCTTTATAGCCCAACATTAGCCACCTTTAGCTTAGCGGTGGCGACATCAAGTGATGTGACCGTGCTGTAGTTCCTTTATAGCCCAACATTAGCCACCTTTAGCTTAGCGGTGGCGACGTGAAGTCATGTGACCGTGCTGTAGTTCCTTTATAGCCCAACATTTGCCACCTTTAGCTTAGCGGTGGTGACGTGAAGTCATGTGACCGTGCTGTAGTTCCTTTATAGCCCAACATTTGCCACCTTTAGCTTAGCGGTGGTGACGTGAAGTCATGTGACCGTGCTGTAGTTCCTTTATAGCCCAACATTAGCCTCCTTTAGCTTAGCGTGGTGGCGTGAAGTCATGTGACTGTGCTGTAGTTCCTTTATAGCCCAACATTAGCCACCTTTAGCTTAGCGGTGGCGACGTGAAGTCATGTGACTGTGCTGTAGTTCCTCTATAGCCCAACATTAGCCACCTTTAGCTTAGCGGTGGTGACGTGAAGTCATGTGACCGTGCTGTAGTTCCTTTATAGCCCAACATTAGCCACCTTTAGCTTAGCGGTGGCGACGTGAAGTCATGTGACTGTGCTGTAGTTCCTTTATAGCCCAACATTAGCCACCTTTAGCTTAGCGGGTGGTGACGTGAAGTCATGTGACCGTGCTGTAGTTCCTTTATAGCCCAACATTAGCCACCTTTAGCTTAGCGGTGGCGACGTGAAGTCATGTGACTGTGCTGTAGTTCCTCTATAGCCCAACATTAGCCACCTTTAGCTTAGCGGTGGGTGACGTGAAGTCATGTGACTGTGCTGTAGTTCCTTTATAGCCCAACATTAGCCACCTTTAGCTTAGCGGTGGCGACGTGAAGTCATGTGACTGTGCTGTAGTTCCTTTATAGCCCAACATTAGCCACCTTTAGCTTAGCGGTGGTGACGTGAAGTCATGTGACTGTGCTGTAGTTCCTTTATAGCCCAACATTAGCCACCTTTAGCTTAGCGGTGGGGACGTGAAGTCATGTGACCGTGCTGTAGTTCCTTTATAGCCCAACATTAGCCACCTTTAGCTTAGCGGTGGGGGTTGATTTACATCAGATGTTTCACGTTTTGTATCATCACCTGTTAGGGATAAACAGTAGGGATGCTTGGACCGATTTTAGCCCAATTCACGCTCATCTGCAGGTCAGCAATTAATGTGAAATGCACGGATGCTGCTCCGTGACATGAATAACTCGCTATGATAATAAGTATGTTTTATAAACAGGAAATACTAAGTATCTGGTATGGATTAGTGAGATCGACCTGTGAGGCATTTTCTTCAACATTCAGATTCACTTTGAGACGTATGAACGAGGACAATGGCTTTCAGAGACTCTGTATAATAAGGATAAATATAATGGTCGCTTTATAGCCCTCAGGAAACCAATTTACACTAAAGAGAGCAGGGGGAAAGTATCATCTATTTAGGCAGAATCCCTCCGATTGGTCCCTGGTGCTCTTTTATGAGACACCATTATACAGCTTGATTACTTTTTTAATACAATATTCATAAATATACTCTGAGATCTGTTTCATTCACATCACTCAACACATAATGCAATGACTGTAATCTGTGATATGCTAATATCAACATCATAATCTGATTACAGATACTGAGCGAAAACAGCAGGAAGCGCTGATTACACGTAAAGATGTATAATAAGAAGCAAATGAACGATAGACTGGATCTGATGGATGATTTTCACATGCTTTGAAGACATTAGGGAACCAATGTAAATGTGTTAGAGTTGATAATGACTACATTTTCATTTATCTGTATATTAATTAATGTGGAAACAAACTGGTATGTGCTGTAACCACCTCTGCTAAGGTGACATTGTTGTATTTTGTGTTGTTATTTCCAGAGAGCATAATTGCTATTCCTTTGCATAGTGTAGCCAGCTTTACTCACGAAAGAAAACCGTTTTTACGCTTTTGAATGCACTGTTATTGAGTTATAACACTATTTAAGGTGAGAAACAAAGCATTTAGATTACCAATATGTGATTAGTTTATCCAAATAACGCATATTTATGAATCTACGTCGATGTTTGGAGCTGTGAGGAGCTGCTGTATGAGAGCAGACGGTTAGCTTAAAGAAAAACACATCAACATGTTTTTATAATTACTCTCACTGCCTGAACGTAGACACAGGTCCACACTGCAAGTTTAACCATAAGGGGTTAAATAATAAATCCAATTCAAACAATGAGAGCCACCAATGTTGCCATATTCAGTAGCTAGCTTGTTAGATAGAGAGAGATTATATAGATAGATTGTACATAAAATAGGTCATTGGTTAGATAGATAGCAAACATTAGCTAACTTGTAAATTAGCAAGCTCATGTTATCTAAATCAGGGCTTCTCAAACTTTTTTCAGTAGTGTTCCCCCTTTGAAACATTTTCTCAGCCAAGCACCCCCTGACCGACCCCGAACATTTTTGATCGAAAAACCCTATACAAATAATTCCAATATAGTGATGTTCCCTCAGTGTGTGATTTATTTACTCCTTCATGCACGAGTTACAACTAACTAAGGATATTTTCATTTTATGCATGAAAAATAATAACATAACGAAAGAAAATGTAAACAGGAGTTTTTCAATTGAAGTTTAACAAACCAATGAACAAAATGATATATTATGCAAAACTATACAATACACACATTTGACATGTTTATATGAGGTGGTTCTAGGAATATTTTATATAAAATTGTGTTTTCTATTTAACTTATCATACTAAGATTATTTTTGTAATCATGCATGGTATTTTTTTAATTAACTTTTTTTTGTTTTTTAAATCTCACGTACCCCCTGCAGTACCCCAACGTACCCCTAGGGGTCCGCGTACCCCCATTTGAGAATCACTGATCTAGATTGTTAATTATGAGAGCCAGCAACTAGCTAGCTTCTTAGATAGGTAGCTAACATAAGCTAGCTAATTGGTTAGATAGATAGTAGACGTTAGCTAGCTTGTAAATGAAAAAGCTAACGTGAGCTAATTCATTGTTAAGTTTACAGCTAATGCTAGTTGTTCGATAGAGAGAGATATTATATACATAGATTTTACATACAGTAAGCTAGATAATTGGTTAGATAGATAGTAAATGTTAGCTTGCTTGTAAATAAGAAAGCTAGCGTGAGCTAACTAGATTGTTAAGTTTACAGCTAATGTTAGCTTGTGCAATAGATAGCTAAAGGTCGCTAATGTTCGCTAGCTAATCAGCACACAGACAGGTTATATGAGTCTCTTATGTTAACTTGTTTTTATACATTTTAACACTGTGGACCTTTGTCTACCCTTCTTGCGTCGAGAGTTATTATTAGCCATCAACATGAGGTGAATAACAGATAAATGAAGCTCAGCGCAAGTTCAACCAGGAAGACCGTCTTTATTCATTTACTATTCCCATGTAACTACTCTCTCTCCTCTCAATAAGTGATCGGGGGCGTCACTCCAGTTTAACCAATCACTTCGCTCTATTCTCACAAGCCTATCATAGCGCTCCGCTAAACCTTTTTAAGTCTGCTCTCTCCCCTCTGACAGCTGTCATTTCAGGTGACTCGACGCAACCCTCCTTCACCCCTTTTCACCTCCCCTCCCTCTGAATCCAGGGTCAAGCTAAGCCCCTCCCCTTCAGACCGACCCCAACTCACCACCACCAGTGTCTAGACCCCGGGGGGTTTCATCGGGTCGGTTCTCCGCTCCCGAATGATACTCCCGTACAACGGGGCCTCATCGCCAAAATCACCATTACATTCATTTGTGTATTCCTGGCAATAAATATGTATTCTTACATCAACACCTTCTCTCCGGATTTAAATATTATTACCTAATGACATCCACTGAGCAGAGACATATTAAGGATTAGTTTAGAAAGCTGGAGATTAAACATGGCTATTGGATGAAGTTATGTTTTAACTCTCCAGGTAGAAAAGGAACATTTGAACATGTTCTGAAGATCATAACGCAGACTTCATGACAAACTGATGCTTTGGTGTTAAGTTACTCCAAACTAGACAAAAGTTAAAGGACGTCTCACCTGGAATTTGAAGAAATCGTCCTGACCTGCGTTCATGATGTTACAAATCTGTAGAGGAAGATATAACAAAGCAGAAGGACATCCGATAAGAGATGTCAATAATACAATATATAAAAATAACAAGTTAAAGTACGAATGAATGCGCAATACAAATATACAATACAAATATACAATACAATTAATGTAAGATATTTACAAGAACGTAAGAAGTTAAAGTAAGAATATGCACATTATATTAATATATAAAATGTTTACAGGAAGTCAGGTTTAACCACTTCTTTGTGCTATAATGTTATCATAAGAAAAACTGCTCTTGGCCCTTTTTCAGGGACCAAATGTTCATGATACGGTAAATTAAGGAGTGGAACAGTTGTATTCCCGCGCGGCGAATCAATCGAAAACCCTCGTGTGAAATCCCAAAGCATTTCTGTCCGACTGACATTTATTTTGCCCACAGTTTTTAGGAAAAGTGTCTCTGTTGTTTATTTCATGCACTTTGGGCCCCTGGCCTCAGTGTCCTTTAATAGAATAGAATTGGGAAACCCTCTTTAATGGTCTCACAGGCAGAGCCCCCAGCACACAGTGACATGTGCTCTCTGCTTTTAACCCATCCTAGTACCAGGAGTCTAGTACTAGGAGTCTAGTACCAGGAGTCTAGTACTAGGAGTCTAGTACCAGGAGTCTAGTACCAGGAGTCTAGTACCAGGAGTCTGGCACCAGGAGTCTGGCACCAGGAGTCTAGTACCAGGAGTCTAGTACTAGGAGTCTAGTACCAGGAGTCTAGCACCAGGAGTCTAGTACCAGGAGTCTAGTACCAGGAGTCTGGCACCAGGAGTCTGGCACCAGGAGTCTAGTACCAGGAGTCTAGTACCAGGAGTCTAGCACCAGGAGTCTGGCACCAGGAGTCTAGTACCAGGAGTCTAGTACTAGGAGTCTAGTACCAGGAGTCTAGTACCAGGAGTCTGGCACCAGGAGTCTAGTACCAGGAGTCTAGTACCAGGAGTCTAGCACCAGGAGTCTAGTACCAGGAGTCTAGTACTAGGAGTCTAGCACCAGGAGTCTAGCACCAGGAGTCTAGTACCAGGAGGCTAGCACCAGGAGTCTAGCACCAGGAGTCTAGTACCAGGAGTCTAGCACCAGGAGTCTGGCACCAGGAGTCTAGTACCAGGAGTCTAGTACCAGCAGGCTAGCACCAGGAGTCTAGCACCAGGAGTCTAGTACCAGGAGTCTAGCACCAGGAGTCTAGCACCAGGAGTCTAGTACCAGGAGTCTAGCACCAGGAGTCTGGCACCAGGAGACTAGTACCAGGTGTCTAGTACCAGGAGTCTAGTACTAGGAATATAGCACCAGGAGTCTAGTACCAGGAGTCTAGCACCAGGTGTCTAGTACCAGGAGACTAGTACCAGGTGTCTAGTACCAGGAGTCTAGTACTAGGAATTTAGCACCAAGAGTCTAGCACCAGGAGTCTAGTACTAGGAATTTAGCACCAGGAGTCTAGCACCAGGAGTCTGGCACCAGGAGTCTAGCACCAGGAGTCTAGCACCAGGAGTCTAGCACCAGGAGTCTAGCACTAGGAGCAGTGGGCAGCTATTGTACAGCGCCCGGGGAGCAATGGGAGTGAGGGGAAGGGGGGTGTCCGGTGCCTTGCTCAAGGGCACCACGGCAGGGCAGGAGGTGAACTGGGACCTCTCCAAGTAGCAGTCCACACTCCATATTTAGGTCTGGTCGGGGACTTGAACCGGAGGCCCTACGGCTCACAGTCCAAGCCCCTACTGACTGAGCCACTGCTAATAACTCGTTGCAATAAAGTAGATGTGAAAGTGAAATGCATTGAATTTAAAATGTTCTTGTCGACATTGCAAATATTTCTGGCAGATGAACGGTTTGGCCTCTTTTATCGATGTAGTGTCCGTCCCTCTGCTGCTGTGCTAATGTCCATTACGTCTGATTTACAGCGCCCTGAGGAGAGTCCAACAAACGATACGTTTACAAAGTGGATTTTTATTCCTCCTATAAGTTTAAAGTGTCTATCGAGAACTTTTCTTTTTTGCTTTAGCTGCATGATGTCTGCAGAATAATGACTCCATCATCGTTTGGGCAGCATTGCTTTCTGCCTGCTTCAGGGTCAAGATCTCCATTTCAAAATAAGAGCGTTAGAGATGTACACTGCATCACTGCCACCTGAGAACATTGCTTCCATTAAAACACGCAGTAATGTAACAGTGGAAACTCTTCCTGGCAAATCATCCCAGTCGATGGACGATGCAAATATGTCGAGTAAGGAGAGATATAAAGAAAGTTCTTCTATAGGAAGTTGGGATGGGCACTGGATGCTAACGTTAGCGCGTTAGGAGCTATCGTCTCCAGCGATGGAGAATAACACAGAAACAGACAGGGAAGTGTCAAAGGACACAATCTATTTTAATTTATTCTGAAATGGACCAATCTGCACAACGACTACTTTTCTTTTTGGTACTTTCACTATATGTTGATGCTAATACTTTTACTTTTACTTGAGTAACATTTTGAATGCAGGACTTTTACTGTAACAGAGTTTCCTACACTCTGGTACTTCTACTTTTACTCAAGTACAAGATCTGAGTACTTCTACTTTTACTCAAATACAAGATCTGAGTACTTCTACTTTTACTCAAGTACAAGATCTGAGTACTTCTACTTTTACTCAAATACAAGATCTGAGTACTTCTACTTCTACTCAAGTACAAGATCTGAGTACTTCTACTTTTACTGAAGTACAAGATCTGAGTACTTCTACTTTTACTCAAATACAAGATCTGAGTACTTCTACTTTTACTCAAGTACAAGATCTGAGTACTTCTACTTTTACTCAAGTACAAGATCTGAGTACTTCTACTTTTACTCAAGTACAAGATCTGAGTACTTCTACTTCTACTCAAGTACAATATTTGAGTACTTCTACTTTTACTCAAGTACAAGATCTGAGTACTTCTACTTCTACTCAAGTACAAGACCTGAGAACTTCTACTTCTACTCAAGTACAAGATCTGAGTACTTCTACTTTCACTCAAGAACAAGATCTGAGTACTTCTACTTTTACTCAAGTACAAGATCTGAGTACTTCTACTTTTACTCAAGTACAAGACCTGAGTACTTCTACTTTTACTTAAGTACAAGATCTGAGTACTTCTACTTTTACTCAAGCACAAGACCTGAGTACTTCTACTTTTCCTCAAGTACAAGATCTGAGTACTTCTACTTTTACTCAAATACAAGACCTGAGTACTTCTACTTCTACTCAAGCACAAGACCTGAGTACTTCTACTTCTACTCAAGTACAAGACCTGAGTACTTCTACTTCTACTCAAGCACAAGACCTGAGTACTTCTACTTCTACTCAAGCACAAGACCTGAGTACTTCTCCCACCTCTGGTTAGTCACGAAATAATACTTATAATAACTGTTATTGAAAACGGTCACACCTTTTCACGTCATGCCTTTATGTTTTGCTTTACATACTAAAGAGTGGATGCTCATTTCAGAACAGTGTGATCTTAAAGCAACTGAACTAGAGGAAGAGAAACACGCACCAGTCCAGTTTCTGCCACGTACGTTGGTAACCCGCTCACCAGCGCCCAGTGATCGGCTGCAGGAGTCCTGAGGACCAGCACACGTTAATGGAACATGTTACGGTTATGATAATCATCTCCAACAGACTGAAAACACAACACACATGGAGATGAATGTCCTACTCTGTGTTTATATGAAACGCTATGTAGAATCTTCCATATTAAGTAATGCAGCCGCTCCATTAACACAGGTGAGATAATACTGTTTACAAGAGCAGCAGTGCTGGATCATGGAAACAAACAAACGCTGAAGATAAATGACTCGTTTTGTTCCTTGTATTATTAGGTAATAAAAAATCATGAATGGTTTCGTGAGAAAGGAAAGAAATCATTAATATCCTGCTGTTATAAAAACGCTTTCATAAACCTCCTGTATATCAGTGGAATAGAGTGAGTCCTGAAACCCCGAAAAGAGTCAACATGTCATCACGTCCCGGTCTGGAGGTCAATGGGTTTCTGAAAGGGTTTTTTGTTGTTAGTCTGAAATAAGGTCTGTGGTCAAGCTACGACATAAAATACGTCAAGTATGTGTAGGGCACAGAACAAACAAAAGAAGCCCCTAGTGGTCAACAACTCTTGAACTGGATCTCCGTTGTGACTCACGCGATGACTTTGATGTCCTCTTTGCCGTGGAGGATGTAGTCGATCAGTTTGTAGAAGATGATTTCCTTTAGAGACAAAACAACCGAGAGTGGAGGTGAAGGAATGGTATTTACAGTTAGTTGCAGCAGCTGTAGTGAACATATATCAGGAGTAGTAGTGAGAGCTACATTTTGAAAATATTTTGCAAAAAATAATAAAACTTTTGGGACTATGGAAGAGAATTAGGGTTCTGCAATCATCTTGTAATTCTGACCAAAAGTGATTTTTTTTTTATAGTTCAGTCATTAAAGTCAGAGTTTTGAGAAAAAGAGATTTTTTCAAACCACTTTTATTTCTAAGTCAGAATTCTGAGAAAAAAAGTCACAAATATGTAAAATATGTTTCTGCCGAATCTGAGATAAGATTAAGAAATCTGAGGGAAAAGTCACAAAAAGTCAATAAAATAAATATTTTATTGACTTTCTCTCACCATTTGTTTTCTGTGATCAAAGTGTTGAGGAAGGTCAGAAAAAAATATATACCATTTTTTTTTATTTTCTAACCATTTATTTTGTCTTTCTGAAATTAAAGTCAGAATTCCGAGAAAAATGTTGCTAAAAAGTTTTTAAATCAAATTTCAAACAGAATTCAGGAAAAAGTCACGAAAAGTAAAAAAAAAAATCTGGAGAAAAACAATTATAATAATTCAGTTTAAAGCAAATGTGTCAAACTCGAGGCCCGGGGGCCAAATCAGGCCCGTGGTGGCTTTAATTTCGGCCCGCAGGATAATTTCTAATTCCTATTAGATCTGGCCCGCCGGTATATTGCACAGCACACCTTCCCTCCATCCTGAGGGTCTCCTCCGCTCAGAGCCTGAGCCCAAACATTGATGACCTTGCACCCAAGATGAGATGCCAAGTATCTGAGCTAGCATCACAGAGCAGCACACTGAGTTCAATGGATGCTTCCTTCTGCACTTTCTCTCAGGACAGCAGGGCATGTTTGGTTTCTCTTTGAGGGGAATAGTTTTGTTGAAGCTGTTGTTGGCCTGTGGGAAAATGTACTCATAACAAATGACTCTGGAGAAGCTGCAGATAGAGCCATAAGAAATGAATGCAGCTGATTATTTAATGTTGTTTTTATAGGCAATCATTGAAGCTTTGTTAGTTCCAGGTTTAATATGTGCAACAAGTTCATTTCAATAAGTTCTGCTATAAACATTGAACCAGTCCGACCCTCCACTAGTACCCATTTTTTTATTTTGGCCCACTGTGTATTTGAGTTTGACCCCCCTGACTTAAAGTCTGAGTTCTGAGGAAATGTAACAAAAAGTCAAATAAATACATCCTATAAAAAAAATGTTGTATCTAACTTTTTTTTTCTGAGAGAAAATCGTAAAAAAACTAAAACAAATCTTAAAGTCAGAATTCTGGCAAAATGAATATATTTCCTAGAGATTAGCCAGCAGGAACATCTGAAGTGTGTCATTTCCTACCTGCACATTCCATGGGAATTGTAGCGTGTCTTTCTCACGGATAAGTTATAATGAAGACTCTTTTCAGTTATTGATTATTCTCACCCTGCCATCAGGAGTCTTAGGTCCATCATACGGGGGAACTTCTCCCATGAGGACCGGCCACAGGTCAAAGAACTCCTACACACACACACACACACACACACACACACACACACACACACACACACACACACACACACACACACACACACACACACACACACACACACACACACACACACACACACACACACACACACACACACACACACACACACACACACACACACACAGTCAGAAGATATACAATTAAAACAAATGTACACACAGGAGTAGAGACAGTATGCCGTGGAATATGTGTTTTTATCGAGCACAGTTTCCATAAGCGGAGCTGCCAGTTGTGTTTGTTTTTTAAGAGCGTTATTGAAGAACGCAGACAGCCATCTGTGTGTGCAGACAACATGTGTTTGTTCTCAGAGAGCAGCTGCTCGTAATCAAGAGACAGACAGACAATAAGTCGAATTTACTACAACACGGTAGTAAACATAAATACATGGGGATAGTTCCACTTTGATCAGTAGATATAAAGTGTTACTGCGAGGGATTGAAGCGGAAGAAAGTAGAGCAGGTTCATCAAAGAAACCCCAAAGGTTTTAAAGAAAAGCTAATAAGCAATCAGTGCATTTAGTTAAAGAGGCCATGTTCAGCTTGTTGGGGGTTTCCATTCCCTGATACATCAGCAGGAGAGAACTCTTTAAAGTAGAGACACTACATACTGATATACACCTGAACATCAGCAGGAGAGGACTCTTTAAAGTAGAGACACTACATACTGATATACACCTGAACATCAGCAGGAGAGAACTCTTTAAAGTAGAGACACTACATACTGATATACACCTGAACATCAGCAGGAGAGGACTCTTTAAAGTAGAGACACTACATACTGATATACACCTGAACATCAGCAGGAGAGGACTCTTTAAAGTAGAGACACTACATACTGATATACAACCTGAACATCAGCAGGAGAGGACTCTTTAAAGTAGAGACACTACATACTGATATACACCTGAACATCAGCAGGAGAGGACTCTTTAAAAGTAGAGACACTACATACTGATATACACCTGAACATCAGCAGGAGAGGACTCTTTAAAGTAGAGACACTACATACTGATATACACCTGAACATCAGCAGGAGAGGACTCTTTAAAGTAGAGACACTACATACTGATATACACCTGAACATCAGCAGGAGAGGACTCTTTAAAGTAGAGACACTACATACTGATATACACCTGAACATCAGCAGGAGAGGACTCTTTAAAGTAGAGACACTACATACTGATATACACCTGAACATCAGCAGGAGAGGACTCTTTAAAGTAGAGACACTACATACTGATATACACCTGAACATCAGCAGGAGAGGACTCTTTAAAGTAGAGACACTACATACTGATATACACCTGAACATCAGCAGGAGAGGACTCTTTAAAGTAGAGACACTACATACTGATATACACCTGAACATCAGCAGGAGAGGACTCTTTAAAGTAGAGACACTACATACTGATATACACCTGAACATCAGCAGGAGAGGACTCTTTAAAGTAGAGACACTACATACTATACACCTGAATAGGCTAAACCTGACCATCAGCAGGAGAGGACTCTTTAAAGTAGAGACACTACATACTGATATACACCTGAACATCAGCAGGAGAGGACTCTTTAAAGTAGAGACACTACATACTGATATACACCTGAAACATCAGCAGGAGAGGACTCTTTAAAGTAGAGACACTACATACTGATATACTGATATACTGAACATCAGCAGGAGAGGACTCTTTAAAGTAGAGACACTACATACTGATATACACCTGAACATCAGCAGGAGAGGACTCTTTAAAGTAGAGACACTACATCAGCAGGAGAGGACTCTTTAAAGTAGAGACACTACATACTGATATACACCTGAACATCAGCAGGAGAGGACTCTTTAAAGTAGAGACACTACATACTGATATTTACAACCTGACCATCAGCAGGAGAGGACTCTTTAACGTAGAGACACTACATACTGATATACACCTGAAACCATCAGCAGGAGAGGAGGACCTCTTTAAGTAGAGACAATACATACTGATATTACCACCTGAACATCAGCAGGGAGAGGACTCTTTTAAAGTAGAGACACTACATACTGATATACACCTGAACATCAGCAGGAGAGGACTCTTTAAAGTAGAGACACTACATACTGATATACACCTGAACATCAGCAGGAGAGGACTCTTTAAAGTAGAGACACTACATACTGATATACACCTGAACATCAGCAGGAGAGGACTCTTTAAAGTAGAGACACTACATACTGATATACACCTGAACATCAGCAGGGGAGGACTCTTTAAAGTAGAGACACTACATACTGATATACACCTGAACATCAGCAGGAGAGGACTCTTTAAAGTAGAGACACCCACCTTGGTCTTGGTCATGTCCAGCAGACCCACAGAGTAGCGGTCACAGTTCAGGAACGCTCTGACCGTGTACAGCGCTTTGTGGAACATCCTCTCGATGTCCGTCAGCTCCTCAAACACCTTGCTGGCCGACCACAGCAGCACCTGATCACAGGAGACCAATCAGAACAAACAAGTCCTGCGTACGGCCATGAGAAGTTGACGGTTTTTTTTGTTGCTCACCTGTCCTTTGCGGGTCTCACAGTTGTGCAGGTAGCTCAGGTGGTAGACCCTCAGCAGCAGGTTGGCGAAGTACAGGTACTTGTTGAGGGTCTGAAAGAAAGAAAACACACACACACACACACACACACACACACTGAGAAATGGAAGTGATAACCTCTCCTGGTTCCTATACATTTATATACAACAATAAAATAAAGCACTAAAGACTTGATGTGTTCCCAGTGATTGTAAACTAACTGGGAATTACTCAGCGCTACCTCTTCATCCTTGGCGGTGAAGCAGGGTTCTTCCAGCTTGTTGACGGCCATCATGACGGCCACCATATCTTTCCCGTTCATTATCGGAGTGGCGAGGACGCTCTTCGTCTTATATTCGGTCAGTTCGTCCACAAAGTCGCTGCAATGAGGGCTCTGTGAGGAGATATTAGATTACTGACTGTTAGAAAAATATCACTCGTCACCGGCTTGAGCTTCAATATAAGGATACATGTATTCAAAATCTCACAATTCTGACTTTTTCTAAAATGTTTAACTTTTTCTAAACATTCTGACTTTTCTCACAATCTGCAAGAATTCTGACTTTTTCTCAAAGTCTCAATTTTTTGGGACTTTTTCTCAAAAACTCAACATTCTGACTTTGAAGAATGGAAGGAGTCATCACATACAGAGCATCAGCTAGTTCCTGAACAGTGTCCTTCACATGCTGATATCCAAGAGAGGGAGTTACACAGTCACAAGATGGAGGAATAGAAAGCAGTATTCAATGTTTACTTCAGATTAGCTCCACGTCAGAAATGAGCATGCTTGATGTCTCTCTCCATAGAGGCTGAATCCTCATGTTAATCACAGAGCTATCATCTGCCTCAAACAGTCCTGATGCTCTTCTAGGTAATCACACATCCTGTCATGTTCACAGCTACAGTTGATACCTTTGTTATCACGTTACTCTCATGTTGGAAGAGGACATTCAGATTTTTTTAAATTACGTAACGAAGTATTTGTACTCCACTACTTCCCATCTCTGATCAGATTGAATTGCTTGCTCTTTGCCCCTCTCCTCTCCTGCATCCTTCAAAACTGGCTGGTCTTTGATTAACTTTCCTCCATAAACGCTGCCAGCAAAGACTCTCCATTACCCACAATCCCCGGCAGTTTCTGACCCTCCCGTACAGAGGGTCATCCATTGAGTCCCTTCAGGGTGAAGCTGAGGAGGACGGCTCGTTAACGGCTCGTTAAGGACAAGAGGAATCCAGATCAAACTTAAAGCTGTTTCCCAGAGTCCTGCTGTGAACCCGGAGATGTTGAGACCCCAACGTTTTATGATAGAAATGTATAGTCAGGGTCTCCAGCACATAGAAACTGCCGGATGCTAACTTGCATGTTGGGCAATTTGCAAAATTAGCATAAATTGTGTTAATTAGCATTTGCAGACAATAGGTTTTGGAGGTTATTGAGGACATTTCTGACACTTTCAGGATCAACAGTGGCAGTTTTACCCAGACAGTGGCCATATGAGTGTCCCTGTGGACTGATTTACTTGCATTTTGGGACGTTCTTGTAGTTTTAGACGACTGAAACTGCCATTTCTGATCCTAAATATGTCAGAAATTAATTCAACATCCTCAATAAGCAAATGTCACGTTGTTTTAGACATTGGAGGTTCACTCTGAGGGCCCAGAGTTGTATGATAGAAATGTAAAGTACAGGTCTCCAGCACATAGAAACTGCTGGATGCTAACTTGCTGCAACATTAGCACAAGTAGCATTAATTAGCATATGCAGACATTAGTTAAGAAATGGCTTGGTTGATTTGGACAACTTTGGAGTGTTTTTGGAGGTTATTGAGGATGCTGAGTCCATTTCTGACATTTTCAGGATCATAAATGGCAGTTTCAACCAGAAAGTAGGATACAACATTGTAGTTTTGAGTCCCCTAAAACTACAAAATCGACCCCCTGGGAGTACAAATATGGCCAAATATCAGAAATTGATTCAACATCCTCAAAAACCACATGTCCCAGTATTTAAGATATTGGAGGTTCACACTGACGGTGGACCCGCCCCCTTCCTCATCTGATTGGCAGCTTACAGATAAACCTGTTTGGTGGACAGCTGGTTAGTGGGTGACCTTTGACCCCTTAAAGCCCGAGGAGTCTTCATCCTGCTCGTTATCCTCAGCTTCACCTCGACCTCCATTCAGCAGCTTTAGTGACATCATCTAAATGTAGGATGGATTTGAATGTCTGTGAGACAACGTGTCTGATCTGTTATTGTTTTTCATTTGGTGTCTGTCATTTGGCCCTCTCCTAAAAGACATGTTTAATCTCAATGAGACTTCTCCTGGTTCAATAGATACATATTTAAATAGTTAGCATTCATTTAAATCATGCTTTAACGTAAACCAGCGTTTCCGCCAGGGGGGCGTCTTGCAGCCATTTGACGCCCTTATTCAGCTCGGGACGCCCTGGACTCGAACCGAGGGCGTCAAACAAACTAAATCATTCGAGTTTTTATAGCTTGAAATGACGAAAAGGAAAAAGGAGAAGAACATCCCTCTGTTGGAGGGGCAAAGGAGTCTGGTGGGATTATTTTCGCTGCCAGCAAAGCGTGATCCTGGAGGCTCCGTGGTAAACTGTGGTAACATGAAGAGCCGTTTGGGAGCCGAAAGAGCCGGCTCTTCTTAGTGAGCCGAGCCAAATGATCCGACTCACTAAAAAGAGCCGGCTCTTCTTAGTGAGCCGAGCCAAATGATCCGACTCACTAAAAAGAGCCGGCTCTTCTTAGTGAGCAGAGCCAAATGATCCGACTCACTAAAAAGAGCCGGCTCTTCTTAGTGAGCCGAGCCAAATGATCCGACTCACTAAAAAGAGCCGGGATTCCCATCACTAATACGTAAAGAGATGGTATCTATAAGGGACGGCTCAATTCAAAATTCAAGTCACGTGACATGAATTTCAATGTGGCTCTAGGGTGGAATTAAGGTGGAATTTTCCATGGGAATAATAAATAAATACATGAATAAAATATGTGTATGTATATAACAATTGTAAATAACAATAATAATAACAATACAAATAAAATGGCACTTTGAAACTTCAAGTCCTATGGTCCTTGGTCTTGGAATGACCTTCACTTACGCCTCAAACTGAGGGCACTTGTCTCAATAGCATGTTTTAAATTGAAGTTGTCTGAAGTCCTTACCACCAGCTGCTCTTGCAGTGATAAGTAGTGCACCTTTCTTACTGTCCTAATGTGCTCAATGTAGGGACTGCTTTTTTCTTAGTTATGTTCTCTGTATTTTATATGTTTGTGTTTTGTGTAACGTTACTGCCTTCTTGGCCAGGTCAGCATTGCAAATGAGATTCTATCTCAATGCTTTTATCTGGTTAAATAAAGGTTAAATAAAAAATAAAAAAGTCGGCAAACGTTAAATAAGGTTTTAATTGAGCAAAAATAATTAATAAAATATATATATTTTAAAAATAAAGCAACCCCACCAGATACTAACAGACAGACTGAATCAGCTCAGAGCTGCAGATGAAGGTGAGAGATTGGCTGAGTCTGTGAAAAAGGCTCAGAGCGCTTTGACCTCTGGGAGTAATCTGGGATCGCTGTAATTCAGGACAGATTAACCTGCTTCATCTGCACCCCCCACCTCAACCACACCTTCAAATAACAGCAGGACACATTAGCTCGTATATCGTTTGGTTATTCAATCTGAAGGAGAAGGAGAGGAATGAGGCCAGCTGTTGTTGCTACATAATCCCAGAAACACATAATCCCACCTACCGGAGGCAGGCTCTGGATGGACTGGGAATAATGGAAATAAAACACAAACGCTTCCTGAACCGTGCATCACTCTGAGAGGCCGTGCTCAGCGCATTAGCATCATAAAGAAGAGCAATTATAGAAACATCACATCTCCTCTCTCTGCTGGGAGGCTTTGAAACGCTTCCAGCTCCCAGCATGCTTCATGTGTCTGTGTCGGAGAGCTATGGAACGGATTATATTCCCACTTTATTCCCTTACAGATGCATTACATTACTGGTACTGGAGGAGCTGCTGTGTAAATGTCACTCCGACAGCTGGGAGGAGGGGGTGGACAGCAGAAACATGAAGTGTGTGAGGGAATAAGAAGTGTGTGTGGGAATAAGAAGTGTGTGTGAGAATAAGCTTTTCAAATGTCACAGTAGTGGCTGTAATGGGATTAAAAGGAAAAGAGACACTGTGGTTTCATGTCGCCATCTGGTGGTCAGAAAGAGAAAGAGCGACGATCTTAAAACAGGTTTAAATATCCTAATTCTAGGATTTGAAAAGAAAGTAAAGGGTTCGGCTAACAGTAAAACAGGGACATGTGTTGTCTGGGGATGCAACATGGATGAAAGGTTAGAAAACTGTCAAAATAACTAATTTCACGGAAAGAGGAATGTGAGAATCTGGTGAGGGATATTTCCAAATCTCTGGAACCAACTCCCAGAAACCTGCAGGTCCGCTGCAACTCTGACTACTTTTAAATCCAGGCTGAAGACTTTCTTTTTGCCGCTGCTTTTAATTGAACTATTCACATCTCACACTGCACTATACTTTATTCATGTTCTATTACCTTTGCTTTTTAATGTTTCTAATGTGTTTCATGCTCTTAAGAGGCGCTTTCACACCGCAGTACTTTTCCCACAAAGGTTCATCAGAACTTAGTTCATGAGAACTCTTTAGTTCTCATGAACTAAGTACAGATTGCGTTCACACCGGAATAAATCCCTGGGGGAGGATTAGGCAAATGAAGCCGCTGACGTCACTTCTTCTTCTTCTGCTTTGGGCTTACTGGCAGGCCGCAAACCACTTCACGGCGTATACTGCCACCCGGAGTCCCCGCCCGGAAGTCCCCGGAGTTGGGGACTGGCTTCAGTAGAAGCTGCTGGGACTCCCAGCAGCTTCTACTGAAGCCTTCCGAGTAAATCGCCAGAACGCCGACACCTCCTCATCTCCACCGCTCCCATGTTTTATTTTGTGTTGCCATAAGTTAGTCTCTCTGCGTTTCTGCGCTGGGCTAATGCTAATGCTAATAATGCTAATGCGAGGATAATAAAATGGCGGCTTCACAAAACTTTTTGGGAGTTTTACGGGGCGTGGTTTGTAATCCGCCTAGCCAATCAGACATAGGAACCTTTTTCTCCACGAAAGTCCCTGCTCTCTAGCAGGGACGGAAAAGGGGGTGAAAAGGTTCTCATGAACTAATTTTAGTTCCGGCTCTTTTTGGTGTGAACGAGACATTTCGGAACTAAAGTGGGAAAAGTACTGCGGTGTGAACGCACCTAATGTCTTTCATTTTTATAAAGCACTTTGAATTGCCTTGTGTTGAAAAGTGCTGTATAAATAAACTTGCATTGCCTTGCCTCACAAAACTTAGATTTCTATTTAGATAAGATGAGATGAACTGACGCCCCCCAGCCCTCAGGGGCTCCCGATCTGTGCTCCAAATTCCTTGACTTCTTCCAGGCGAAAGTCGAGGCCATCCATCAGCAGCTCCTGGCGCCTGGCCCTCCCCCTACCTGCACCTCAGCCACCTGGCAACACACCCCCAGCTTAGCGCCTCTCCCACTCCAACCTCTCCTCCTTCTCCCCTGTGGATGCTCCCCAAGTGGCCAAACTGGCTTCAAAAATGCCTCAGTCACCCCTATCCTCAAATCTCCAACCTACCTTTCCCAAGTAAAACTTTGGAAAGAGTAGTCGCCGGTCAACTCCATCTGTACATGTCCAACTATGAGCTCAATGAGCCCTTCCAATCCGGCTTCAGACTTCAACACAGCACTGAGACCGCCCTCATCAAGATCACCAACGATCTCCTCATTGCTGCTGACTCTGGCCGCCTCAGCATCCTCATGCTCCTGGACCTCTCTGCAGCATTTGACACCATCTCTTACACCATCCTCCTCACCCGCTTATCTGACCTCCTAGGTCACTGGCACAGCCCTGTCCTGGTTCACATCCTACCTCCATAACAGGGAACAGTTTGCAACCATTAATGGCTCAAATTCCCCCCCGGCCCCAGTCAATCACGGTGTACCCCAGGGCTCTGTGCTTGGCCCCCTCCTGTTCACCATTTACATGCCCCCCCTCGGCCAGATCATCCGCCATCATGGACTCAACTTCCACTGCTACGCTGATGATACCCAACTGTATCTCAGCACTACTCCATCCTCCCAGCTCCCCCCTCAGTCTCTCGTCAACTGCCTGCACGACATAAAAACCTGGGTGTCGTCCAATTTTCTCAAACTCAACAGCAGGAAAACAGAGCTCATGGTTGTGTCACCAAAAGCGCTGCTCCGGAAGGTTGGTGACTTCATCCTTGAGGTTGACGGCTGCTCCATCTCCCCATCTCCTGGGTGTCATCTTTGACTCCACCCTTTCCTTCCATTCCCACATCAAGTCTGTGACCAAATCCGCCTTTTTCCATCTAAAGAACATTGCCAGACTCCAACTCCCTAGTCCATGCTTTCGTCACCTCCCGCTTGGACCACTGCCATGGTGTCCTGTTTGGGGTGCCAAAGAAAACCCTGGACAGGCTCCAGTATGTTCAAAACTGTGCTGCTAGGGTCCTCACGCACACAAAGCCGTGGCAGCACATCACCCCCACCCTCATCCACCTCCACTGGCTGCCGGTCATGTCCCACATATCATTCAAAGTCCTCCTCCTCACCTACAAGTCCCTCCATGCCCATGCCCCCCGGTACTTATCGGACCTCCTCCGCCCACATGCCCCACCCCGGAACCTGCGACCTTGGGTCCCATGCGCTATATAAATCCAAGCTATTATTATTACTTTATTAATCCCAATTTGCGAGAAAAAAATGGTTGCAGCAGCAGAAAACAAAACACGAAATTGCACATAATAACAAATTAAAAGAGTAGAAATAAACTATTATGAAATATAAACATCTCAAAATAGAAATAAACTAGTATTAGAGAATAAGAAAAATATACTGTACAGATGACAAAAACATATATGAACTGTCTGACAAATAAAAACCCGGTTGAAGGGCCAATTTTCTGTTAACACAATATAAGCAGGATATCATCTATTATATTCCTCACAATGAATATGAAACAATTCACTAAACATTAATGCAGTTTATAAAGCTTATGATGGAAAAGGTCAGGGAGAAGAAAGTCTTATTTTACTCCAAAATATATGGTCTGTAAATCACAACAAATACTCACAGTAGCATGACGTATTTTTGTTTTAAATCAAATGGCTTTTAGGTGAAATCCTTCTGGTTCAGCATATTACACATAGTCACACAAATCGAACCTTTTTAGTGAAGTAACATTTTAGAAAATGTCCACTAAAACATGTTTGCCTCAATTGTAAAATCATATGATTTAAATACTAAAGTATATTTACAGTCATATTTTTACAGTCATATAGTTTAAGTTCACCTGTTTCATTTGTAAATCTTAAGTGGTCAATCATGAACTCTATAATCTATATCTAATACAAAACCTAGTTAAAACTTAACAGACCCTTGCTGAGGAGAAGAAACCGTTGCTAAGAAGAACAGACCGTTGCTAAGGATAACATACCGTTGCTAAGAAGAACCCCGTTGCTAAGGATAACATACCGTTGCTAAGAAGAACCGACCGTTGCTAAGGAGAACGCTTTTGATCAAGGGACTATGTGCAGTCATATCAATCCGCAGGAAGAAGTCTATCTATCTTAATGAAGATCAAGGTTTTATTTTGTTGAGATGCAGGTAACGGACGGTTTAGTTGAATACTCGATGCGGATTTGTCAATTTGGACATATCAATCCACAGAAAGAAGTTAACGTCGGCTGTGGACAACACACATTAGTTTTCATCCATCAGAAAGCACAGTGGACTACTTTGTTTGTGTGTGTTTACCTCGGATACATCGGCGATGTTCACCATCTTCTTGGTCGACGCCACGTGTCCGACGACCCCCAGATCCAGAGGATAAACGATCTCACTGTCCGGAGGAATCAGACACTCCTCAAACAACGAGTCCTTGGTCACGCTAAACAACCTGCAGGTAAACAAAAACACCGTCAGTTATAATGTGCAACTAAAGCAATGGGAATAACGTGAACGGATACCAAAACAAGGTGACTGTATTCCCTTAGTTACATTAAAAACAAGTAGTCAGACTACTGGTACATTCCTAAAAACAAGTGGTTTAGTAGCAGGATTTCAAAGCTGTAATACATTGTAAAATAATCTTTTTATAATAGGGTGCCATTCCCTTTTTGGTTTTCACGGTGTTTGCCACAAATGCATTTACAGCAGGGGTGTCAAACTCAATTTCATGGCGGCCACATTAGCATTACGTTTTACTCAAAGGGCCGGTTGTAACTTTACGACTAAATAAATATACATATGTAAATATATAATATATATAAAATAATGTATTATATTACATTATTGCCTCTGCATTGGATTATTATGCGATAGGGTAATAACTTCATCATTAATTACGTCTGAAAGCAGAAGTCTGAGGCAAATCATTTCAAGTCTCTTCAGTGCGCATGTCACAAAATGAGATGCATTGTGGGACATGTAGTTTATGGGCAACGTGCTTCTGTAATCTGTGCTGTTGTAAAGTGTCTCTACTGTAGGCTATTTGTATTATATGTACAGCACTTTGGCTGGACCAAAAATCGTTTATAAATGTGCTCTATAAATCAAACTTGATTTGATTTTGATTTGTAAAGCAAGTAACCGTATAATAAACGTATTATATTCTTTGCAAGCTCTTGCTGGCCACATGAAATGAAATCCATCAAATGTTCCAAAGGGGGGTTCGTTTAGCATGAGTGTGCCACCCCTGATTTTCAATGACCACATCCTGCTTGTGATACAGGAAACAGAGAAATGTGTCACCTGGTGGCCAGCTCTGCGACTCCGTTCCTCTGCCTGTACATGAAGAGGCTCATGCGGTCGGCCCTCAGCATGAAGCTCAGGTGTTTCATCAGGTTGAACATGGACCTCTCCATCTGCAGATTGTCCTGGATGTCTCGCATCAGATCGAACAGAACCTCGCTCTCTTCCACAGTGGTGAGGTCGTGGAACCGGCTGACGTCCACCTGCATCCGCCGGCTGCCGTCCAGCAGGTCTGAGATCAGCTGCGGTCTGAAGTTCAGGTCGTAGTAACTCTTAGCAAACTCTGGGTTATCGTCCAGGAAGAGCTCTGCTGCCGCTGCGTCCACCATGATGCTGACAGGGGGGGCAAAATGAGAGAAACTACTGAACGTCCTCTTCCAACATGAGAGTAACATGATAACAAAGCTATCCCAACTGTAGCTGTGAACATGACAGGATGTATGATTACCTAGAAGAGCATCAGGACTGTTTGAGGCATATGATAGCTATGTGATCAACATGAGGATTCAGCCTCTATGGAGAGAGACATCAAGCATGCTCATTTCTGACGTGGAGCTAATCTGAAGTAAACATTGAATACTGCTTTCTATTCCTCCATCTTGTGACTGTGTAACTCCCTCTCTTGGATATCAGCATGTGAAGGACACTGTTCAGGAACTAGCTGATGCTCTGTATGTGACGACTCCTTCCATTCTGGAGAGGATCACAGATACATGGATCCTGAGGTGAAGCTCAAGCCGGGGACCAGGGATATGTTTTTAACACAGAGTGAAACAAAAGAGGGAAAAATAATGCCCAAAAAACCTTCACCTTCATTCATTTGGTCAAGAACAATCAAAATCCTTTCACCGTATTTTGCTTCTTCAAGGTTTTCCCTCTCCTCTAGTTGTATAGGTATTAGTGCATGTAAATTGTCTGCAAACATGGGCGTGGGAAGGGGGGTGCTGAGGGTGCTGCAGCACCCCCTAGCGGTGGGCAGGGGGTGCGGAGCTCCCCTGTCTGAATTATTATTTGACGGTTATTGCTGCTCCTGCTGTGCATAATCTGTGTAATATGTAGCCAATACATTCCACATTGTTGGCTACAATTCTGTAGCCCGGACAATTCTCCCTCAATAATATAATACATTAACCGTGCTTTACGTGAACCTCATCAAGACACTAGAGAGGACGGCAGGACTGTCATTTTCCAGTGAATGCAACAGAGGCAAGACACCAGACCAATCAGAGAGTTGCATGGAAGTTAAAGTGTGCTTGTGTCATTCAAGCTCGGCTCTGTGTGTGTGTGTGTGTGAGAGAGCGAGAGAGAGAGCGAGAGAGAGAGAGAGAGAGAGAGAGAGAGAGAGAGAGAGAGAGAGAGAGAGAGAGAGAGAGAGAGAGAGAGAGAGAGAGAGAGAGAGAGAGAGAGAGAGAGAGAGAGGTGTGCTAGCAGCAGGGACCGTGTTGTTAGCATCTGGTTAGCTAGCTGCACTAACGGACATACGGAGCTGTTGGTTCCACAACAAGCTGGAGGAGAGCTCTCCTCTCCTAGAGCTCTCCTCTCAGACTGAGAGGAGAGCTCTCCTCTCAGTCTGAGGAGAGCTCTCCTCTCAGACTGAGAGGCTCAGTGAGCTAAAGGACTCTCTGAGTGTTTAGATAGTTCACTTTAGTCTAAGTTATCTCAGTGGGTCTCAAACGGTTTGGTCACAAATTATTCAAAAGATTATTTCCGCGGCACACCTTCATATGATCATTATAGTTATAAAACACATAAGAGAATAAAGGAAAAGCAGGTATGAAATACTATATGGCAGTAAAACAAGAATAGAGTTTGAAAGGAGAGTGATTTGTAAAATATCCATAAAGAAAAAGTAAATCTGTTTACAGTTGTGTTTCATCTGGTGTTGAGAGATGTATCCATAGATCTCTTCATGTTGCTCTCAAAGTGCATTGATGCTTTCAACTTCAATATTTAAAAAAAATCCGGACCCCCCTAGAGGAGGTGAGGACCTAGAGGAGGTGAGGACCCCCCTAGAGGAGGTGAGGACCTAGAGGAGGTGAGGACCCCCCCTAGAGGAGGTGAGGACCTAGAGGAGGTGAGGACCCCCCTAGAGGAGGTGAGGACCTAGAGGAGGTGAGGACCTAGAGGAGGTGAGGACCTAGAGGAGGTGAGGACCTAGAGGAGGTGAGGACCCCCCTAGAGGAGGTGAGGACCTAGAGGAGGTGAGGACCCCCCTAGAGGAGGTGAGGACCTAGAGGAGGTGAGGACCTAGAGGAGGTGAGGACCCCCCTAGAGGAGGTGAGGACCTAGAGGAGGTGAGGACCCCCCTAAAGGAGGTGAGGACCTAGAGGAGGTGAGGACCCCCCTAGAGGAGGTGAGGACCTAGAGGAGGTGAGGACCCCCCTAGAGGAGGTGAGGACCTAGAGGAGGTGAGGACCCCCCTAGAGGAGGTGAGGACCTAGAGGAGGTGAGGACCCCCCTAGAGGAGGTGAGGACCTAGAGGAGGTGAGGACCCCCCTAGAGGAGGTGAGGACCTAGAGGAGGTGAGGACCCCCCTAAAGGAGGTTAGGTCCGCTCCCCACTCCTGAAAAATAGCACTTTACCCCTGCCTATATGCCGTGAGCTGATTATCGAGCCTTCGTTGTAACAGTCGCGGGTGCACTGTGTGTTGCGTGTGGGGAGTGCTTTTGTGCGTGCTCTATAGTGCCCGTAATAGTGTTCACTGGAGTCCAGCACCTCAGCACCCCCACTCAAAATACCTTCCCGCGCCTCTGTCTGCAAAGGGCTAAAATCACAACGTTCCGGAACATGATGACATCACTATGTAACACTCCCGCTCCTATTGGCTAGCGCTCCAGAATGATACAAAAGATGGAAACAGAATTATCAAAAAACCTTCTAAAGTCAACATTTGGTCAGCAAGGAGCAAAATCCTATCACCCTATTTAGCTGTGACATCACTATGGAACACTCACGCTCCTATTGGCTAGCAGTGTTGTGCTAGTTACTGAAAACCAGTAACTAGTTACATTACTAGTTACTTCATTTCAAAAGTAACTCAGATACTTTACTAGTTACTTAAACCCAAAAGTAATGCGTTACTGTACAAGTAACGTTTTAGTTACTTACAAAAAGGGCTCCCAGGTATTATTCTCCAATGCAATAACAGTACTGAAATGAAGGCTATAAGGATAGCCTTCATTTCAGTACTGTTATTGCATTGGAGAATAATACAATCTGTTGATCAACTTGACATGCATTATATGCAATCTGGATTGCATCGATATTAGCTGGCTTTCCATTTTTGTATATTCTTTCTCCAGGTAGTTGGAAAAAGTGTTCCGTCCCATATGCCGTGTGCCGCCCGGACATGCTATCATGCTAACTAGCTCCCTGAAAGCGGGTGACTCCACTGTAGCAATAGCCTGCATGTGTTCTACAACATACCGTGCAATGGCTTTATCCACTTTTCCCTGGCTAGCAGTCCCTTGGTTAAAATCCAGCCGCTGTTGCTTAGGTGGAGGTGGAGTGGCGTCGGCTGAGTCTCTGTGGTCTTAGCTACTAGCTTCGTCCCAGCATGTTGTTTTTGCAGATGTTTTAAGAGATTTTAATGACTGGTTTGGGCAGTAGATAGGATCTTTGACCCGCCAGGACACAACTTACATTTAACAGAAACGTTCTTTTCTTTGTGCTCGACAAAAGTGAAATAGTGAGAATATCTCCAGGTGGAGAAACTAGACTTGAGCTCCGCCGCCGCCATGATAGTCTTGTTAGTAAACAACACAAACACGCCCACAGCCCGTCTCCGCATGTGACACAGGAAGTATCTAAGTACATTTACTCAAGTACTTAAGTACAGTTCTCATCTCTGTTCGCCTGGCTGTTGACTATATAAAAAAACTAACGGAGTAACGGAGTAACGCACCATGTAGTAACGGTAACTGAGTTACTGAATTTAAACAGTAATGCGTTAGAGTACTAGTTACTGACAACAATAACGGCGTTACAGTAACGCGTTACTGTAACGTGTTAGTCCCAACACTGTTGGCTAGCGCTCCAACACATTGTACGCGTTAGGCTAAGGGGCGGGACATCTCTAAGCTGGTTGACCAATCACAACATGATGCCTGCCGACTGAATCAGAAGGGGGAAACATCTTTCAAAGTTAACGGAGAAAACCTTCATCATTCAGCAATTAGTCAAGAACTGCTACTGGGCATTTCAACTAAAACAGATCTGCAGCCAGGACCTTTCACCCCATTCTGCTTTGATGGAATATTTTAAGTGGGAATCATCTTATTGGGAAAAGCTATTTTTTCATTCGACAGTTTTTAGTCCAAGAGTCAAAACCCTGACCCAGCACTAACACGAGACAAACTGCAACTGCACTACGAGTCATCATCAACACATATTTAGTATAGTTATAAATAGGTAATTTATTAAGTGATCAATTCAGAGATGCATATTTGAATTGCATGTGTGTGTATATATGCATTTTTCTTTTTGTATTGATATGTGGATATGCACTGAAACAATTGTTTTTGTATTTGCGTTATCCCTGTACAATGAGATTAAAAGGAGTTAATTTCGGTTAGTCAGGATATGCTACTAACTGCCCCTTTCCTTATCATATTGGCTGTTCAATTTCAACCTTATTTACAGGCATTGGCGTTAAGGATATCTTTACCCCTTAAATCATCCCTTACTGTTTTGGTAAATGTATTCCTGGCAATAGGTAATCATGCTAGTACGGTATATTATGTTATCACAACAGGACAAGTTTTAGTTCATTTCAACTTTCCCGTATCATCTGTCCCTTTTTGTCGCTGTATATTGTACTTCACAAATAAATTCATCAATAAAGTAATGATAACACGATGAATATATTGTCAAAAAAATATAATACAATAAAGATGTAGCCTACCTGTTCTCGTGTTGTGTGCAGCAGTATCTAATCCCTCTGCCCTGATCACTGAATGTGCAGGTGTTGGAAAACAAACGGATTATCAGGATGCTTTAAATGTGAGGACATACTGTAATCCTGCATACAATTACAACTCTGGGATTATCATCAACCTCCCAGTGATTAATGAAACCACACAGGGTTCATTTCTCTGCCTGGGTTCTCGTTCAGTGTCTTAAAAATGAGTATTAATGGAAAGTAAAATATAATGTTGGGCTATAAAGGAACTACAGCACGGTCACATGACTTCACGTCACCACCGCTAAGCTAAAGGTGGCTAATGTTGGGCTATAAAGGAACTACAGCACGGTCACATGACTTCACGTCACCACCACTAAGCTAAATGTGGCTAATGTTGGGCTATAAAGGAACTACAGCACGGTCACATGACTTCACGTCACCACCGCTAAGCTAAAGGAGGCTAATGTTGGGCTATAAAGGAACTACAGCACGGTCACATGACTTCACGTCACCACCGCTAAGCTAAAGGTGGCTAATGTTGGGCTATAAAGGGAGACGTGTGGCGCAGTGGATTAATGCGCTGATCTTCGAATCAGCCGATAGCAAGTTCGAGTCCCACTGCAGTCAGCATGTCGTTGTGTCCCTGAGACACTTCACCCCAAATTGCTCCTGTGGGGATTGCCCACGGTATTGAGTATGTAAGTCGCTTTGGATAAAAGCGTCTAACAAGTGACATGTAATGTAATAAAGGAACTACAGCACGGTCACATGACTTCACGTCACCGCCGCTAAGCTAAAGGTGGCTAATGTTGGGCTATAAAGGAACTACAGCACGGTCACATGACTTCACGTCACCACCACTAAGCTAAATGTGGCTAATGTTGGGCTATAAAGGAACTACAGCACGGTCACATGACTTCACGTCACCACCGCTAAGCTAAAGGTGGCTAATGTTGGGCTATAAAGGAACTACAGCACGGTCACATGACTTCACGTCACCACCACTAAGCTAAATGTGGCTAATGTTGGGCTATAAAGGAACTACAGCACGGTCACATGACTTCACGTCACCACCGCTAAGCTAAAGGAGGCTAATGTTGGGCTATAAAGGAACTACAGCACGGTCACATGACTTCACGTCACCACCGCTAAGCTAAAGGTGGCTAATGTTGGGCTATAAAGGGAGACGTGTGGCGCAGTGGATTAATGCGCTGATCTTCGAATCAGCCGATAGCAAGTTCGAGTCCCACTGCAGTCAGCATGTCGTTGTGTCCCTGAGACACTTCACCCCAAATTGCTCCTGTGGGGATTGCCCACGGTATTGAGTATGTAAGTCGCTTTGGATTAAAGCGTCTAACAAGTGACATGTAATGTAATAAAGGAACTACAGCACGGTCACATGACTTCACGTCACCGCCGCTAAGCTAAAGGTGGCTAATGTTGGGCTATAAAGGAACTACAGCACGGTCACATGACTTCACGTCATCACCGCTAAGCTAAAGGCGGCTAATGTTGGGCTAGAAAGGAACTACAGCACGGTCTCATGACTTCACGTCACCACTGCTAAGCTAAAGGAGGCTAATGTTGGGCTATAAAGGAACTACAGCACGGTCACATGACTTCACGTCACCACCGCTAAGCTAAAGGTGGCTAATGTTGGGCTATAAAGGAACTACAGCACGGTCACATGACTTCACGTCACCACCGCTAAGCTAAAGGTGGCTAATGTTGGGCTATAAAGGAACTACAGCACGGTCACATGACTTCACGTCACCACCGCTAAGCTAAAGGAGGCTAATGTTGGGCGTGATGATGTTTAGTCAGCTCATTTAGACACTCGTTAGCAATCTTTAAAATGTTTACTGATGTATTTTATGTCCTAGAATTAAAATCTCTTCAGCTTGTGTTAACCACAGACCTTATTTCAGGCTAACAACCAAAAACACATTCAGAAAACCATTGACTTCCAGACCAGGGGACAGGAAGTGGTAAAATGACGACACAATACTTTGTTGTAGGACCCATTCCTGCAACACTCTTCTCTTAAAGTTTGAAACCTGGAGAAGAAAGGGAAAGAAATCAATAAAAAGTTTTGACATTTGAAAAATTGCTGGCAAAGAGTCTGGAGACAGATTACTTCATTTTCTGTGACTTCTGAGGATGACATTTCTGATATGAAAAGGTCAATAGGCTTTCATCTCAGATTCTAATTTCCACCACAGCTGCAGACAGTCAGATAAACGAGACAGATTACGGTGGAGTTTAGAGCTTTGGATATTTTCACCCATTAAGATAATGTGTTCAAATGAGGGAGGCCATTTGCAACATAGATTAAAGCCTTTCACATAAACGTGCTAAATATTTTAATAAATCAGTAGCTACTAACCGACAGAGGTGGAAGTTTTGGAATACTTTGTTACTGTACTTAAGTACATGTTTCTGGTATCAGTACTTTACTCCACTACTTATTTTTCTGACGACTTTTTACTTTGAATTCTTAAATTTTGAACACAAATACCTGAACTTTCTACTTCTTACATGTTGAACCCAAATACCTGTACTTTCTACTTCTTACATGTTGAACTCAAATACCTGAACTTTCTACTTCTCACATGTTTAACTCAAATACCTGTACTTTCTACTTCTTACATGTTGAACTCAAATACCTGTACTTTCTACTTCTTACATGTTGAACACAAATACCTGAACTTTCTACTTCTCACATGTTTAACTCAAATACCTGTACTTTCTACTTCTTACATGTTGAACTCAAATACCTGTACTTTCTACTTCTTACATGTTTAACTCAAATACCTGTACTTTCTACTTCTTACATGTTGAACACAAATACCTGTACTTTCTACTTCTTACATGTTGAACACAAATACCTGTACTTTCTACTTCTCACATGTTGAACTCAAATACCTGTACTTTCTACTTCTTACATGTTGAACTCAAATACCTGTACTTTCTACTTCTGACATGTTGAACTCAAATACCTGTACTTTCTACTTCTTACATGTTGAACACAAATACCTGTACTTTCTACTTCTTACATGTTGAATACAAATACCTGTACTTTCTACTTCTTACATGTTGAACACAAATACCTGTACTTTCTACTTCTCACATGTTGAACTCAAATACCTGTACTTTCTACTTCTTACATGTTGAACTCAAATACCTGTACTTTCTACTTCTGACATGTTGAACTCAAATACCTGTACTTTCTACTTCTTACATGTTGAACACAAATACCTGTACTTTCTACTTCTTACATGTTGAATACAAATACCTGTACTTTCTACTTCTTACATGTTGAACCCAAATACCTGTACTTTCTACTTCTTACATGTTGAATACAAATACCTGTACTTTCTACTTCTTACATGTTGAACTCAAATACCTTTACTTTCTACTTCTTACATGTTGAACACAAATACCTGTACTTTCTACTTCTTACATGTTGAACACAAATACCTGTACTTTCTACTTCTTACATGTTGAATACAAATACCTGTACTTTCTACTTCTTACATGTTGAACCCAAATACCTGTACTTTCTACTTCTTACATGTTGAATACAAATACCTGTACTTTCTGCTTCTCACATGTTGAACACAAATACCTGTACTTTCTACTTCTCACATGTTGAACTCAAATACCTGTACTTTCTACTTCTCACATGTTGAACTCAAATACCTGTACTTTCTGCTTCTCACATGTTGAACACAAATACCTGTACTTTCTGCTTCTCACATGTTGAACACAAATACCTGTACTTTCTGCTTCTCACATGTTGAACACAAATACCTGTACTTTCTGCTTCTCACATGTTGAACACAAATACCTGTACTTTCTACTTCTTACATGTTGAACTCAAATACCTGTACTTTCTGCTTCTCACATGTTGAACACAAATACCTGTACTTTCTGCTTCTCACATGTTGAACACAAATACCTGTACTTTCTACTTCTTACATGTTGAACTCAAATACCTGTACTTTCTACTTCTTACATGTTGAACTCAAATACCTGTACTTTCTACTTCTCACATGTTGAACTCAAATACCTGTACTTTCTACTTCTTACATGTTGAACTCAAATACCTGTACTTTCTACTTCTTACATGTTGAACTCAAATACCTGTACTTTCTACTTCTTACATGTTGAACTCAAATACCTGTACTTTCTACTTCTCACATGTTGAACTCAAATACCTGTACTTTCTACTTCTTACATGTTGAACTCAAATACCTGTACTTTCTACTTCTTACATGTTGAACTCAAATACCTGTACTTTCTGCTTCTCACATGTTGAACACAAATACCTGTACTTTCTACTTCTTACATGTTGAACACAAATACCTGTACTTTCTACTTCTTATATGTTGAACACAAATACCTGTACTTTCTGCTTCTCACATGTTGAACCCAAATACCTGTACTTTCTACTTCTTACATGTTGAACACAAATACCTGTACTTTCTACTTCTCACATGTTGAACTCAAATACCTGTACTTTCTACTTCTTACATGTTGAACTCAAATACCTGTACTTTCTACTTCTCACATGTTGAACTCAAATACCTGTACTTTCTACTTCTTACATGTTGAACTCAAATACCTGTACCTTCTACTTCTTACATGTTGAACTCAAATACCTGTACTTTCTACTTCTTACATGTTGAACTCAAATACCTGTACTTTCTACTTCTTACATGTTGAACTCAAATACCTGTACTTTCTACTTCTTACATGTTGAACTCAAATACCTGTACTTTCTACTTCTTATATGTTGAACACAAATACCTGTACTTTCTGCTTCTCACATGTTGAACACAAATACCTGTACTTTCTACTTCTTACATGTTGAACCCAAATACCTGTACTTTTCTACTTCTTACATGTTGAACTCAAATACCTGTACTTTCTACTTCTCACATGTTGAACTCAAATACCTGTACTTTCTACTTCTTACATGTTGAACTCAAATAACCTGTACTTTCTACTTCTTACATGTTGAACTCAAATACCTGTACTTTCTACTTCTCACATGTTGAACACAAATACCTGTACTTTCTACTTCTTACATGTTGAACTCAAATACCTGTACTTTCTACTTCTTACATGTTGAACACAAATACCTGTACTTTCTACTTCTTACATGTTGAACCCAAATACCTGTACTTTCTACTTCTTACATGTTGAACCACAAATACCTGTACTTTCTACTTCTACATGTTGAAACACAAATACCTGTACTTTCTACTTCTCACATGTTGAACACAAATACCTGTACTTTCTACTTCTCACATGTTGAACACAAATACCTGTACTTTCTACTTCTTACATGTTGAACCCAAATACCTGTACTTTCTACTTCTTACATGTTGAACTCAAAATACCTGTACTTTCTACTTCTCACATGTTGAACACAAATACCTGTACTTTCTACTTCTTACATGTTGAACACAAATACCTGTACTTTCTACTTCTCACATGTTGAACTCAAATACCTGTACTTTCTACTTCTCACATGTTGAATACAAATACCTGTACTTTCTACTAGTGTTGTGATGTCATGTGTTACACACTTTTTGTTTCTCTAACAGCTCAGATCATGGATCCTGCTGTGATGTACAACTCCTGCAGGAATCTGAGAGGCAGAATAACACACAGCAAGACCAGAAGTCCCAGCAGCTGGGAAGCACTAAAACAAACCCCTCAGTGTTGAGCAGCTGGTTTAACTTGCAAGGTGTCAATCAGAGAGGGCGTGTTCAGAGAGGGGAGACGCAGGAGGAGCGCTCACTAAGCCTGGAAACCGCGACACCGACTGTAAGAGGAGTTTTATGAGTAATTGGAGCTTCAGATGGAAATGGGAGGACAGCTACGTATTGAATGACAGTTCAGAGACTCAAGACTCACCCTTTTAAATGTGGTTTGTAATTTTATTGTATTTATTATAATTGTATTCTTTTTTCATTCTTATTTTAATCTGTCATTTTTTTAATTCTAATTTTATATTGTAATGTATTTGTATTTTTTAAATGTTTTATTCAGTCCTGTGTTTTGTTTTAAGTGTGTTTCACAAATGTATGTTTTACTTGGTATTGATTTCCTTATATTATTGCTATTATTATAATTATAATTATTGTATTATTGTATTTGTCTTATTGTACTTTGTATGTGTTTATCTTATTTAATTTGTATTTAATTTATTTGTAATGATTGTTTTAGTGCTTGAGTCCTGTGTTTATTGACTGGTTTTAAGTGTCTTCACCAATATCAAATGTATGTGTTAGTTCGTATTTAATACCTTTCATTATTATTATTATAATTATTATTTTGTATTTATTTTATATTGTATTATTTGTTGGCTAATTCAAGATCCACCTTTTTAATTCAGCTTGTACTTGTTGATTGACCTCTGTTGGTTCTAAGTGTTTTTATTCATCACAAAGTTATGTGTTACTTGGTATTTATTACCTGTTATTATAATTATGTTAATATTCAATGTATTTTAAATATTATGTTTTTGCTTCAAATGGAAGCATCTTCTCAAATAGACCATCTCTGACTCAGTGGGTCACGTGAGGTTCCATGACGTCATGACGCACGGCGCTCCGGTGTAAAATGAATTTGAGGCGGAATGATTCTCGGCTGTGAGAAGACATCCCTGACCTGAACCTGATCACGACCTCTTAAACCACCGCTCACTGACTGGAGCTCAGGTCAGTAACTTCACACACCAACACATTTAAATAGTTACTGTTATTGTTTTTAGAAAACGAGCAGAATGTCATGTTAAATTCACTTTGGTTGGCTCTGGTTTCGGACCGGTGTCCACGTTGAAAACTTGTTTACAAAGGTGTCCATTCATTCATAAGGACACATCGGAAACAACCGGCGATTTATAGATATATTTGACAAAGTAACTACTATAACAGCCAAGTTGTAACTAGTTAGTAAACACTTGACATCTCTGACTTTTGCATATACGCTTCCCTAATACAGCTGCATTTAAATACCCTGTATACTCAGTAATCCCATGAACTACACACTACTAGTCCTAACGTCACTGTAATCCTATTAACGTTATTATTTTGAGAAAGTGCCACGTGTCTTCTCAGCAGCGGTTCCTGTTTTCAGAGGTGAAGAAGTACTCTCATCTTGTACTTGACTAAAAGTAGAAGTACTCAGATCTTGTACTTGAGTAGAAGTATTCAGATCTTGTAGGCTACTTTAGTAAAAGTAGAAATACTCAGATCGTGTACCTGAGTAAAAATAGAAGTATTCAGATATTGTTCTTATCTTGAGTAAAAGTACTCTCATCTTGAACTTGATTAAAAGTCGGAATACTCAGATCTTGTACTTGAGTAAAAGTAGAAGTACTCAGATCATGTACTTGAGTAAAAGTAGAAGTACTCAGATCTTGTAGGCTACTTTAATAAAAGTAGAAGTACTCAGGTCTTGTTCTTAAGTAAAAGTCGAAATACTCAGATCTTGTACTTGAGTAAAAGTCGAAATACTCAGATCTTGTACTTGAGTAAAAGTAGAAGTACTCAGATCATGTACTTGAGTAAAAGTAGAAGTACTCAGATCATGTACTTGAGTAAAAGTAGAAGTACTCAGATCATGTACTTGAGTAAAAGTAGAAGTACTCAGATCTTGTACTTGAGTAAAAGTAGAAGTACTCAGATATTGTAGGCTACTTTAATAAAAGTAGAAGTACTCAGATCTTGTACTTGAGTAAAAGTAGAAGTACTCTGATCATGTACTTGAGTAAAAGTAGAAGTACTCAGATCTTGTACTTGAGTAAAAGTCGAAATACTCAGATATTGTACTTGAGTAAAAGTAGAAGTACTCAGATCTTGTACTTGAGTAAAAGTAGAAGTACTCAGATATTGTACTTGAGTAAAAGTAGAAGTACTCAGATCTTGTACTTGAGTAAAAGTAGAAGTACTCAGATCTTGTACTTGAGTAAAAGTAGAAGTACTCAGATCTTGTACTTGAGTAAAAGTAGAAGTACTCAGATCTTGTACTTGAGTAAAAGTAGAAGTGGTTTAATGAGTAGAGTAGTAGTACTGCACATTAGAGGAACGTTACTTATACTTCTACCCAGCTGCAAAGCTTAGGTAATAATTCAGATTTTTCCATTAAAAAGTATGATTTGTTTGTTCCTGTTAAACCCCGAGCCTGTTTTTCAGGTTTCAGGCTCGAAAATGACATTCCCAGAACAAATGACCATATCTTCCCTTCTAAAAGGGTTAAATTAATAATCTTTTTTCTCAAAGCAATGATAAACCTGTGAGTTGGATGTAGAAAAGTCAGAATCAATATAGATGTTTTTTATTTTAAAGAAAATTCAGATTGAACATGGTAAAAAAACTGTAAATTATAGTGTCCGTCCATAAGATATGTTGTACTTATAGTGAAAACTAACCTTGGATGATGGGTTAGTAGACTAAAAGCTTTAGGAATCCAAAGTACAACATATAATAAGTACCCTGTATCAAGATTGATGCAAAACAAGTGATATTTGACCTTTTTAGACAGATTTAGCAAAAAAACCCTCTTCTGGGGCCATTTGGGTGGATTTTCCATATCTCTGGCCCCCCTTCTTCGATTTTGACATGTGATATCTCTTTGACCGTTAGAGCCAATGGAATCGAGGGGAACTCCCACATACTCCTTATTTGGTAATGTGTGTGTATTAGACTGCCGCATAGCCAAGACCAAGCAGCAGCCACTCTGGTGGCTACCATTAGCAGCTAACTTTTGCTCTGCGATTTTTACATAAAAATGGAATTATGGATTATAAATGAAATAATTTTTTTTATACAGAGACGTTAAAACCCTATGGACTAACCGATTCAGCCGCTTTTTTCTCTCGTTTTAATGCCATTGAACACGTCTTTTGATCAGATTAACAGCTACGGTGAGACGATCTCCCCTAGAAGCTCCGTAAAGGTACGTGTTGTGATGTCTGTGTTTGCTTCCCCTGTCGCGAGTTCGGATCGCTCAACTTTATCTGCGTTCGCCATTTCGCTAGTTCCTCAAATTACTGACTACATTTGAATGCATCCCTCTGACCAGCTCTCATAGTATGCCTCTCGTCCAATGAAATGACTTGCTCGCTCTATGACGCGTTGAACCCAATGTGAGCAAATTACTCTGAATGCTGCGACGCAGCACCTGAGATTGCTTCCAAGAAGTTGTTCACGTTTTCAATTTTTTACGTTTAGCGTTATATTCGTTCGGTACACACGTGTGCCCGAACGGCCCATACCGAATAATTTCGGTACGAATACGTATACCGTTACACCCCTAATAGATATAGTGTAAAGTAGCATGTAACCGTATTATATTCTTTGAAAGCTCTTGAGGGCCACATAAAATGAAGTCGCGTGCTGGATTTGGTCCCCGGGCCTTGAGTTTGACACCCCTGATTTAGAACATATTTTTGGGTGTTTTTTTAATTTTGTCAATATATCTTTTTATATTTTTTAATTTACATTATTTATTTTGTGTTTTATTTATAAACTTTTCTGTTTTAAGTACATTTTTCCATTTTTACTCACTAGGTTACATTTAGTTTTCAATGCAGTATTTGTACCACATGGTAAGAGTACTTCAGAGTAAAGGACCTGAATACTTTCTCCAACACTTACATGTTAATATTGTCCTTTTAATGTTGTTTAAACAGCAGGAAACAACTCTAAAACATACTTTTCAATCAAAATAGGTCCTGTTTTTTTTATCTAGAATTGTTTACCTGCTGAAAACAAAGCTAAATTCACAATAGTCACAAGTATCTCAAGCCTTTTGACCTCTGTTTGTCAAGGCTGTACAGATATAGTCACCTATCATATTTCCTGGGTTGTTAATGTTGCCCTTGGTTTGGAAGATATCAGTGCTGGTGATTATCAGTTATTAGTAAGGGGTCACATTAATGGGTAAACTGGAGTGTATGCATGAGGGAAAGTGTCATATCTCTATTGTGATGCAACTTCAAGAGGAAGGAGAATTTCTCTGCCTCAGCTAAATGTCAGAAATATGCCGACACCCAATGACCCGACATCTGATATCTGCTCACCTTCCACCTCACTCTGCATGTGTAGGGTCATACTTGGTTTTATTGCACATGTTAAGAGATGTATAGATCTATTTGCTGTTAAAGACTCAGCATTTTGAGCACTAACAGTTCCCTTGGGCACTGAGAACTTCCACACCAACACTATGTGCAATATACATATCAATATAATTAACATCATTGCAATACACTCGCTGCTATATATATAACTATGTGCAATATTATATTATAAGTATTATTAATAATGCTATGATAACCTGTAATTACGTAACTGCCACTACGTTTGAATTTTTGCACTACTAACTACTAAATACTGCTAATAATGATTGCATTGATTGTGTGACCATCTATGTTTCTACGTTTCATGTTGTCTGTAGATGTTTGCTCTTTTTGCTGCACTTTTAGTGTACAGTTTTGATGCTGTGTTTATTGTGTTTATTGTATTTTGTTACTCTGGCACAACAATTTCCTTCGGGATGAATAAAGTCTTATCTTATCTTGTCTGAAAGACAATGGTATTTTGTGTGTGTTTGTGGTTAAAAAGCCTGAAATTAAGAGAGATATTTGAACGTTTTGTTCTACGACATAAAATACGTCATTAAATACCCCACTGGTGAATTAAAAAACTGCGGTTGCTAACAAATGTCTAAATGAGACGATTAAGCGCTGTCACGGCCAACATTAGCCTCCTTTAGCTTAGTGGTGGTGACGTGAAGTCATGTGACCGTGCTGTAGTTCCTTTATAGCCCAACATTAGCCTCCTTTAGCTTAGCGGTGGTGACGTGAAGTCATGTGACCGTGCTGTAGTTCCTTTAATGCCCAACATTAGCCACCTTTAGCTTAGCGGTGGTGATGTGAAGTCATGTGACCGTGCTGTAGTTCCTTTATAGCCCAACATTAGCAGCCTTTAGCTTAGCGGTGGTGATGTGAAGTCATGTGACCGTGCTGTAGTTCCTTTATAGCCCAACATTAGCCTCCTTTAGCTTAGCAGTGGTGACGTGAAGTCATGTGACCGTGCTGTAGTTCCTTTATAGCCCAACATTAGCCTCCTTTAGCTTAGCGGTGGTGACGTGAAGTCATGCGACCGTGCTGTAGTTCCTTTATAGCCCAACATTAGCCGCCTTTAGCTTAGCGGTGGTGACGTGAAGTCATGTGACCGTGCTGTAGTTCCTTTATAGCCCAACATTAGCCGCCTTTAGCTTAGCGGTGGTGACGTGAAGTCAGGTGACCTTGCTGTAGTTCCTTTATAGCCCAACATTAGCCACCTTTAGCTTAGCGGTGGTGACGTGAAGTCATGTGACCGTGCTGTAGTTCCTTTATAGCCCAACATTAGCCACCTTTAGCTTAGCGGTGGTGACGTGAAGTCATGTGACCGTGCTGTAGTTCCTTTATAGCCCAACATTAGCCTCCTTAGCTTAGCGGTGGTGACGTGAAGTCATGTGACCGTGCTGTAGTTCCTTTATAGCCCAACATTAGCCTCCTTTAGCTTAGCGGTGGTGACCTGAAGTCATGTGACCGTGCTGTAGTTCCTTTAATGCCCAACATTAGCCACCTTTAGCTTAGCGGTGGTGATGTGAAGTCATGTGACCGTGCTGTAGTTCCTTTAATGCCCAACATTAGCCACCTTTAGCTTAGCGGTGGTGACGTGAAGTCATGTGACCGTGCTGTAGTTCCTTTATAGCCCAACATTAGCCACCTTTAGCTTAGCGGTGGTGACGTGAAGTCATGTGACCGTGCTGTAGTTCCTTTATAGCCCAACATTAGCCTCCTTTAGCTTAGCGGTGGTGACGTGAAGTCATGTGACCGTGCTGTAGTTCCTTTATAGCCCAACATTAGCCTCCTTTAGCTTAGCGGTGGTGACCTGAAGTCATGTGACCGTGCTGTAGTTCCTTTAATGCCCAACATTAGCCACCTTTAGCTTAGCGGTGGTGATGTGAAGTCATGTGACCGTGCTGTAGTTCCTTTATAGCCCAACATTAGCAGCCTTTAGCTTAGCGGTGGTGATGTGAAGTCATGTGACCGTGCTGTAGTTCCTTTATAGCCCAACATTAGCAGCCTTTAGCTTAGCGGTGGTGATGTGAAGTCATGTGACCGTGCTGTAGTTCCTTTATAGCCCAACATTAGCCTGAAATCACAAGTGGTGTTAATATGTGGAGATTATCATCATAAACATGTGCTTATTTTCTGCAGTAAAGAGTAATCTTATTGGGAAATCCCATTGCTTTTTGTGGAGGGAACCCTTGAGCTGCTATCTTTCTACAAAATGCTAAACTGAACATCTCTCTTCTTTAAATCCCTCAGATAAGGGCTCGATCATGACAGATGCTGATGACTTCTGTCCTACAGCAGAAGATGGAGCTGAGAGCGATCAGCAGCATCCTCTCATTCTCCAGAGAGTCCAGGAAGAACCCAAAAGCTGGCAAACCGGCGTGTCAAACCGGCTCAAAAAGAACTGCTCGTGCACTCCAAAGAAAGCTAAATCCAAAATACTGGGTTTCGTCCCGATTGTAAAATGGCTGCCTCGCTACCAGCTGAAAGAATGGATTCTGGGCGACGTCATGTCTGGACTTATTGTAGGAATCCTATTGGTCCCTCAGTCCATAGCTTACTCCCTATTGGCCAGTCAGGACCCCATTTATGGTCTTTATACGTCCTTTTTCGCCTCCATCATCTACGCACTTTTAGGCACTTCCAGACACATTTCGGTGGGGATCTTCGGGGTCCTGTGTTTGCTCGTGGGTCAAGTCGTTGATAGGGAGTTAGCGTTGGCAGGATACCTCCCAGAAAACAGCATCTTAAGTAGCAACGACAGCTCCATCCTGCTGGGAAATAGCAGCTTTGGGATGGATTGTGACAGAAGCTGCTATGCTATCACCGTCGGAGCTACAGTTACTTTCACAGCTGGAGTTTATCAGGTAGGCACGAGTACACACATCCTTCACTCAAGTAGAAGTACACACATCCTTCACTCAAGTAGAAGTACACACATCCTTTACTCAAGTAGAAGTACACACATCCTTTACTCAGGTAGAAGTCCACACATCCTTTACTCAAGTAGAAGTACACACATCCTTTACTCAAGTAGAAGTACACATACTCATGTTTAAAAATACTCTGGTAGAAGTACTGACTAAACTTCTTTACTCAAGTGAAAGTAAAGAGGCTTTGAAATGTACTTCAGTAAAAAGTACCCATAACTAGCAGCTGCTTTAAAGAGTACCTGACCTCCCTTTATATCAATAGAACAATAATGTCATTGTTAGCTAATGAATGTTTCCATGCTGAACAACGGCAACATGACAACGTTTCCATTGGTCCCTCTTCTTTAGAGAAGACCAGGAAATGATGGATACACGGATCGTGCTCAAATCAATAGGCACGCAATGACTCTAAAGAATAATGATCACGCATCAAACACACATTCAGACTAAAGGAACCAGACAAAGCATCATTAGGTATCATTAAGTAGGTATTTCGGCATTCTTTTAATACTGTTTTTGCCATCAAAAATCGAAATGTTAAATTGTGGTTTCGTACTATTGTACTAAGAAAGATTGCATTAGCCGACTTTCTAAAGACAATAAATAAAGCTTGTGAACCGCGTTTGATTTTACCCCCACTGTTCACAGCGTGCTCAAAGCAGCAGTGGTGTTTATGTTGTCTGTGGCTGACTACATATTGGTATCTAAAGCAAATGGAGATAGTAGTTTGAGTCACTCGAGTAAACACAAAGGGGGGTCCAAACTTATTTCTCCGAAGGCCACATGCAGAAAAATATATGAAGGGCTGCCGCTCACTAGAGGTTTATCGCCTCATAAGTTCAGTTATAAGTTGGTAAAATCAATGAAATGTAGGTAAAGTATGCTTGACACTTAAATCACAGCTCTCCATACGGTTTCATGTATTATGTTGGCAGTTCATTCCTTAAAATGGAAGCCTTAGATTGCTTATAATAAGAGGAAATAGGAAGCTTGTTATGTAAATAAGTTATTGCGCCCCGCCAATTTGTTTCTATGTGTCTGCCAGCACAAGAAAGGCTCTTGAGTTCTAGCACCAGGGCCGGTTCTAGCCAATTTGCTGCCCTAGGCGAGATTTTATATATAAAGAATAAATGAAAAATCTCTACTAAAGACAATACACTACAAAAACAGAAACGTATTGACATAGGTAATATACGTCAAAATGGCTTCAAATGTATTCAGTATTGTATGAACATGTTTGATTTGGGGGGTGGACATCACATCCTCTAGGGGGGGGGGGGGGGGGGGGGGGTTATGCTCCCCCGGGAAGATTTGTTTGAACATTTTAAAGTAAAATGCTTCAATCTGGTGCACTTTGAGCAGAATTACTAGAGACTAGATCTAGGGGGTACAACTCTAAACACCCATATGAAAATGGTTTAATCAAATAAGTTAACCAATAACCTTCCATAGCCAATATGAAATAAATGTAACTTATTTTATTTTTGTTGTTCATTTATATCTTATTTTCCCTAGTTCGGCCCTGCCAGTGCAGACAGTGGCAATGTCTCAAGATTTAGCAAAAATACAGCTTTATTGAACATACAGTAACACAAAGACTAAACATCCACATAACAAACAATCAAAAATGAAAAAGGGTTGACACTTATTATTATTTTAATAATAAAAAAAAAAGTTAAAACAATTTATTTGTTTGGGTACCTGGCACGCATATTTGTATATAGGGGAAACACTGCTGTTTAATATATATGTACATGTATATTTAAGAAGTACAATATAAAACAAGCACAAGGCTCATTTCTGGGTCATATTTCAATATACTTTTTGAATTAGTTGAGGGCCAATAAAACATGGCCTGCGGGCCGCATTTGGCCGCCAGCAGCGAATATTCGGCACGTTCTCATCATGTGTAACGTTACTGTTTGAACGGCGTATAGAGCGGCTTCATTATGGCAACTGGACAACAGCTAAGCTACTACTTACAGCATTCAGGTGACTTTTCATAGTTGTTGAGCCACCGTGGTGGGCCAGTTTCATATTGCATATTTGGAACAATGCCTTCGTCTTATCGCCGTGAAATTTAAATACAGCTGAAGTCTTCGGCGTTTTGTTTTGTGTGTGAAGCGAAGTGAAGCGTGATGCTGTGTGTGAAAGCGATGTCAGGCGCCCAAGCTGAGATTGTATATATTTCCGCATTTTAACAGTGCAATTAAAAAGTATAAATATAGTATAATAATGTGGCAATTCGCCTTTATTGATAGCATACATTTAGGACAAAAAAAACAAATATCCGAATAACGAAATTGAAAACCGAATAGTAGGCCGACGACCGAATGTTCAGATATTCGGGTACAGTCCTAATATTTGCAAGAACTGACAATCTGGGGACTCAGGGAAAAACAGATCTAGGTTTTGGACGAATGGCCAATTTTGCTTAGGAAGGTTTCGTTACAGAGTGAAATTACCCTAAAGTCTAACTAACTACACTGTAGCTATGTATAAAGGACAATAAAAGCCTTGACCCCTCCCTCTTATTCCCGCTCTCTTCTTCCAGGTGCTGATGGGTATTTTCCAGGTGGGCTTCGTCTCCGTCTACCTCTCAGACTCTCTGCTCAGTGGCTTTGCTACCGGAGCGTCTCTGACCATCCTCACCTCCCAGTTCAAATACCTTCTGGGTCTGAAGATCCCTCGTCCTCAGGGCTGGTTCACTCTCTTCAAAACGTGGTACAGCGTGCTCTCCAACCTGCAGAACACCAACGTCTGCGACCTGGTGACCAGTCTGGTGTGTTTGATGATCCTGTTACCGACCAAGGAGCTCAACGACCGCTTCAAAGCCAAGCTGAAGGTACAGACCGGGTTAGTCCTTGTTGACCAAGATTATAGTCAGCTTTTTGGTCAATTGAAGCTTGCTATTGGTTAAGACTACTTGATTTCACATGTTGTACTGCTCTTGGGTCCGCCTTCCTGCCTAAACAGTCCTTTACATTTAAAGTCTCTATCTCTCTCTCTCTCTATCTCTCTTCTCTCTCTCTCTCTCTCTCCTCTCTCTCTCTCTCTCTCTCTCTCTCTCTCTCTCTCTCTCTCTCTCTCTCTCTCTCTCTCTCTCTGATAAGAGTAGTCTGGGTTAGGTAGTTGTTTACTTTGGTTAAAGAAGGTGTAAGAACCATAGACTGTATATATAAATGGACGTAGTATCCGTGACGTCACCCATAGAATTCTGCAGAGTTGCCGTGAAGCCCTTAGTAGGCGGAGTCGGCCACTAACGGCTCGACTGTGACGTCAGAGTCTAATCCCGCCTGCTCCAAATAAGGGCAAAGAGGCGGAGCCGAGGCGGGACCAGCTGCCTCCGAACTGGAAGTAAACAGAGCTAGCTCAGGCTAAGAAGCTAAGCTAACATGAAATACATGCATACCAAGTTACTGCTAACAGTGTAGTACCCCTATATAAACAATCTGCAAGAGAATTAGCTATATTTTGTTATTCTTAATGCTTGTCATTCACACGTTGAGAAAAGACGGACTCCACCGCCCGGACCTAACGGAGCCGCAGTGGGCTAGCTCCGGGACGCCGGCTGGAGCTAGCCCCCTGCGGCTCCGTTAGCTCCGGCGGCCACCACTGGGATAATCGGGTCCCCTATTAACATTTGCTCCCATTTAGCATTATGGGCGTCATAGCCATCGACTATAAAAGTCTTACCCAAGGCTGAATCATAAACTAAAATGTGTATGTATGCATAAAGGGTTACGTCCTTAGCTGGCTAATAAGTAACAAGCTAAGCAACCAAGCACACAAACACCTGCGAACGGGGTTAACATGTATAATAATATTATCATTTTAGACTTCTTGGAAGTTCTGTTAGTACATTCAAGCGCACAGCACGACATACCTAGCGGCCCATGTATGAACTGCAGTGTGTGGCACTTCCGTATTGGCTTCCCAGCTCTACCCCACGGTTTGCCGCTTGGTAAGAACCTGCCAATGACTGCATCTCAGACCCCGGCCACACGAGGACGAAAACGGCTAAACGCATAGGATTAACGCAATCGCAAACAAGCTTCCGTCACGCAATAGTTATCCGGATAGTGTCTGTCCACACGAGACCGCTCCGTTTAGCTCCAACCGCTGGAGAAGCTGCAGTACATAAGCAGGAGCCTGTACGTGGCGCTGTAACTTCCTCCACAAAAGCAGAAGAAGCATGGTTGTCATGGTTGCCCTTCTGTTTATTCTCCGCGGTGGGGGCCGAGGGAAGCGGGCAGAGTTTTTCGCCAGTCAACGTGAATTAAAGTTTAAATCTTCCGACAAAATTATAAAAGTGCCGGTCAAAGGTCACGGAGCCTCTCTTTTTCCTCCCTCTCTTCGGACAGCGCCAGTGTCTGTCTCATGCAGCAGCTGATCCAGTAATGAGCAGTGTTGTGCTAGTTACTGAAAACCAGTAACTAGTTACCATTACTAGTTACTTAAACCCAAAAGTAATGCGTTACTGTGAAAAGTAACGTTGTAGTTACTTAAAAAAGGTCTCCCATTAATGCCCTTATAGCCTTCCTTTCAGTACTGTTATTGCATTGGAGAATAATACAATCTGTTGATCAACTTGACATGCATTATATGCAATCTGGATTGCATCGATATTAGCTGGCTTTCCATTTTTGTATATTCTTTCTCCAGGTAGTTGGAAAAAGTTTTCCATCCCATATGCCGTGTGCCGCCCGGACATGCTATCATGCTAACTAGCTCCCTGAAAGCGGGTGACTCCACTGTAGCAATAGCCTGCATGTGTTCTACAACATACCGTGCAATGGCTTTATCGACTTTTCCCTGGCTAGCAGTCCCTCGGTTAAAATCCAGCCGCTGTTGCTTAGGTGGAGGTGGAGTGGCGTCGGCTGAGTCTCTGTGGTCTTAGCTACTAGCTTCGTCCCAGCATGTTGTTTTTGCAGAAGAGATTTGAATGACTGGTTTGGGCAGTAGATAGGATCTTTGACCCGCCAGGACACAACTTACATTTAGCAGAAACTTTCTTTTCTTTGTGCTCGACAAAAGTGAAATAGTGAGAATATCTCCAGGTGGAGAAACTAGACTTGAGCTCCGCCGCCGCCATGATAGTCTTGTTAGTAAACAATAGTGATGTTACGTATTGCGCCGAGGCTTCGGAGCGTGTGTCGAGTAATCCCCGAAGCTTTTTGTGAACCTTGTATCGAGGCTTGTATCGTTTTGGGCCAGTGACGTCATCGATGACAAACGAAGCCTCGCTGCCTGTCGATACCACGTGACTGCTTCACGAAGCGATTCTGATCGGTTGAACCGTTGAACCACAACGCTCATAATACCAATGGATGTATAATAAATTACCCCTCCTGTACCCGGGCCCGCTGGTGACACGATGGAATTAAAAGAGCTCAGAACCTCACCTATATAGAGGTCGGAACATGTCATAAGTATAAATAGATGCAAGCATAAATAAATGTAGGAAAAAAAACATGAATGAATAAATACAGGAATAAATATGTTACAGTGTTTTCAGTGAGATTCAGCGTGTGTGCTGTGGCTCAGCTGGTTCAACGACTCGTCGATACGTATTTTTTGTTGTTTATAAAAGCTACAGCTAAATGAGATAATGTAGTTAATAAATGTATTCTTTGATATGGTTTAGCCTTTCTCAGGCTACAACATGGTTACGTTTATGAATATTAGTAAGGAATACAAATCCCTCTTTGCAATGTTTACCAGCCTCCTTAGGCTTTTCAATCACAATCATTCAACTGGAATAAAAACAATATTGTTAACATGAAAATGATTTTATGTTGGTTGTTTAGAGTTATTCTAAGGCTTTACTCATTGGGAACTTGGTATGAGATAGAGCACACTGTTGAGATGTCCAATCTGCCTGTTTTACACACTTTGACCAGCAGGGGGTTTGTGTTCAAATGAAGCCCATGATGAACCCTCATGAGATGAACCCTTTTGCGAACCAATTGGCTGGAAAGCTTCAAAGCTTCATAAGGCTTCATCTCGCCATCACTAGTAAACAACACAAACACGCCCACAGCGTGTCTCCGCATGTGACACAGGAAGTATCAAAGTACATTTACTCAAGTACTGTACTTAAGTACAGTTCTCATCTCTGTTCGCCTGGCTGTTGACTATATAAAAAAACTAACGCAGTAACGGAGTAACGCACCATGTAGTAACGGTAACTGAGTTACTGAATTAAAAAAGTAATGCGTTAGAGTACTAGTTACTGCCAAGTTACAGTAACGCGTTACTTGTAACGTGTTACACCCAACACTGGTAATGAGTGACCCGGCCGACAGTAAAAATAAATATATTTATAACTAGTTTAGGTAGTTTGAGAGGTGTCTCCGTCCTGTCAGATTAGACTTCACTCGCGTTTATGTCCATATCGAGAGAAAGATAAATAATCTGAATTCAGTGTGCAGTTTACTTTGACGCGGGGGTGAGCAGCAGAGGTGGGGAGAGGCGGGGCTATTGCCTCATCATTATCAGAAAATGATCGCTGAAGCTGCAGTACATATCCACAAAAGCAGCGAGTAAGATCCCCCCCGGATGTGTAAGTCTGCTGTAGATGTTGCACAAAGAACTGTAGCATGGTCAGTAGCGTCCGGAGCACGATAGCAACTCTGCGATCCGCCATTGTTGTTGTTGTTGGTGGCGAAACACATCAGCAATGGCGCGGGGTAAGCGGAGGTGAGCAGAAGAGGTGGGGAGAGGCGGGCTATTGCCTCATCATTATCAGAAAATGTTCGTATAGGGCGCACACACGGAGCCGTTTGACCCCCCAGAGCGTTGCGTATGCCGTTCTATCCACCTTGGGACCCGTTATCGTTTCCTCAGTCGTTTAGTGCCGTATTCGGTCGTCCTCGTGTGGCCGAATGGTCTATATGACACTAAACAGTAACGCAAACGGCCGTTTTCGTCCTCGTGTGGCCGGGGCATCAGTCTCAGCTATATTTTGGGGTTAATCTTATTTTGGCATGCTAATAGTTTTGGTATAATTGTCAAAGCAAAACTGAGCTAAAGCAGGAATAACATTCAACTGAGAAGAGTAAGTCTGAGCCCAAGATGAACTAGAAAGGACAATTAATTAACGTTTTTAATTTACATTCATTTAGCTGATGCTCTAATCCAAAGTGACTAACGATGAGTGAAATAAACCATAAAGACACAGCTTGCAGGTATATTCGCTTCAAATAAGCCAAACTGATGCATTGTTGGGGGGTTGCCACAGCAGAAGCTAAACAGGTAGCCATTCAGTCTGCAGTCGCCTGGTGTCAATGGGGAGCTTGTTCTAACATGTTGGAGCCAGGAGGGCAACAGGCTTGTCTTGTTCAGGGTATCCGGGTCCAGCTCTGTCCGATTGGCCGTTACAGAGCAAAGTGCTGGAGTGAATGGTTTGTTCCAGCCTCCCATCATCTTCACCCCTCTACCTGATGTGTAATGGAAGCTCCGAATGAAGAACAAAGCGAGTCTAGTCCAAACTGAACGTCTTTACTTTAAATTAATAAAACAGTTTCCAACAAGAACGCTAGAAGACGGGGGAAATGCACTCGACATACTCATTTCAAAACATAACAGGAAAGAGAATGAGCAGGACACATACTTGCACTTCAAAATAAAAGCATTTCTTGTTAAACATTTTACCCTTAACTTTTGTCCAGAAGCAAATAAACAACTTATTTTACTGCCTTAAAGCTCTCCTATTATGCAAAATGCACTTTTTGATGTCTTCTCTACATCACCATGTGTCCCCAGTGTGTCCTCGGTGTGTCCCCGGTGTGTCCCCAGTGTGTCCTCGGTGTGTCCCCGGTGTGTCCCCGGTGTGTCAGGAGACTCTCAAAGTGATGTCTTCTCTACATCACCATGTATCCCCGGTGTGTCCCCAGTGTGTCCTCGGTGTCCCCCCGGTGTGTCAGGAGACTCTCAAAGTGATGTCTCCTCTACATCACCATGTGTCCCCATCCTCGGTGTCCCCCCGGTGTATCCTCGGTGTCCCCGGTGTGTCCCCATGTGTCCCTTGTGTGTGTCCCCGGTGTGTCAGAAATAAACCCCTCTCTCTTCTCCTCCGTACCCACATCTCTAAAAACGGGGAACAACGGAGCTGATCCAGATTTGCTGCGTCATGACGACATTACTAAAATGTGGGCGGGCTTTACCCCCACGGGCCAATCAGAAACGTTGCTGTCAGAAACAATGAGATGTGTTCTGGAAGTAATATGGTCTGTGTTTACATTAGCATGCTAACACTCAGAGCTAACCTGTACTGGAGAGAGTGTGTGAAGAAGCAGGAAATCAAAAGGAAGTCACCTTGTGGTAAACCTGAGAGAGAGAAAGAGTTTGAGCTCCATCCTGTTTCAGAGAGACGTTTTTTTATATATTTTTTATATGTCTGAGACCCATAATATATGCCTAAAAATAGCATGATAGGAGACCTTTCAATAGTTATTTTCTCATTTAAAATGGTTATCTTTGATGTTATCTTTAATTGTATTAATCTGTGTGAATCTGTGCTGTCTTGTTTTTCTATTTGACCCTGTTGATGTTAATCCTATTTTATCTTATTCTCTTTTCTTTCTCCTCACCCAGGCTCCAATTCCCTTCGAGCTCTTCGTGGTGGTGATAGCGACGCTGGCTTCTCATTTTGGAAACTTCAACATCGACTACGGTTTGTAGAATCTGTTTTATATAATCATGTGATTTAAGCCATGCTATTTAGTTTCTGGAAAAAGGCCCATCTATTTCTACGACCACCAAAGACGTGATTTCCATGTTGAGCAACGGCAACATGACAACGTTTCCATTGGTCCCTCTTCTTTAGAGAAGACCAGGAAATGATGGATACACGGATCGTGTTCAAATCAATAGGTACGCAATGACTCTAAAGAATAATGATCACGCATCAAACACACATTCAGACTAAAGGAACCAGCTGTTTGGAAAATGAGAGAAGTAGAAAGTACAAGTATTTGAGTTCAACATGTAAGAAGTAGAAAGTACAGGTATTTGAGTTCAACATGAGAGAAGTAGAAAGTACAGGTATTTGAGTTCAACATGTAAGAAGTAGAAACTACAGGTATTTGAGTTCAACATGTAAGAAGTAGAAAGTACAGGTATTTGAGTTCAACATGTGAGAAGTAGAAAGTACAGGTATTTGAGTTCAACATGTGAGAAGTAGAAAGTACAGGTATTTGAGTTCAACATGTAAGAAGTAGAAAGTACAGGTATTTGAGTTCAACATGTAAGAAGTCGAAAGTTCAGGTATTTGAGTTCAACATGTAAGAAGTAGAAAGTACAGGTATTTGAGTTCAACATGTAAGAAGTAGAAAGTACAGGTATTTGAGTTCAACAGTGAGAAGTAGAAAGTACAGGTATTTGTGTTCAACATGTGAGAAGTAGAAAGTACAGGTATTTGAGTTCAACATGTAAGAAGTATAAAGTACAGGTATTTGAGTTCAACATGTAAGAAGTAGAAAGTACAGGTATTTGTGTTCAACATGTAAGAAGTAGAAAGTACACGTATTTGAGTTCAACATGTAAGAAGTAGAAAGTACAGGTATTTGTGTTCAACATGTGAGAAGTAGAAAGTACAGGTATTTGCTTTAGAAAGTACAGGTATTTGATGTTCAACATGTGAGAAGTAGAAGTACAGGTATTTGTGTTCAACATGTAAGAAGTAGAAAGTACAGGTATTTGAGTTCAACATGTAAGAAGTAGAAAGTACAGGTATTTGAGTTCAACATGTAAGAAGTAGAAAGTACAGGTATTTGAGTTCAACATGTAAGAAGTAGAAGTACAGGTATTTGAGTTCAACATGTAAGAAGTAGAAAGTACAGGTATTTGAGTTCAACATGTAAGAAGTAGAAAGTACAGGTATTTGTGTTCAACATGTAAGAAGTAGAAAGTACAGGTATTTGTGTTCAACATGTGAGAAGTAGAAAGTACAGGTATTTGAGTTCAACATGTGAGAAGTAGAAAGTACAGGTATTTGAGTTCAACATGTAAGAAGTAGAAAGTACAGGTATTTGAGTTCAACATGTAAGAAGTAGAAAGTACAGGTATTTGAGTTCAACATGTAAGAAGTAGAAAGTACAGGTATTTGAGTTCAACATGTAAGAAGTAGAAAGTACAGGTATTTGAGTTCAACATGTAAGAAGTAGAAAGTACAGGTATTTGAGTTCAACATGTAAGAAGTAGAAAGTACAGGTATTTGAGTTCAACATGTAAGAAGAGTAGAAAGTACAGGTATTTGAGTTCAACATGTAAGAAGTAGAAAGTACAGGTATTTGAGTTCAACATGTGAGAAGTAGAAAGTACAGGTATTTGTGTTCAACATGTAAGAAGTAGAAAGTACAGGTATTTGAGTTCAACATGTGAGAAGTAGAAAGTACAGGTATTTGTGTTCAAAGTGTAAGAAGTCAAAGTACTAAGTAGTGGAGTAAAGTACTGATACCAGATAAATGTACTGAAGTACAGTAACAAAGTATTTGTACTCCAATACTTCCCACCTCTAACTCTTCCCGTCTCTGTGTTTATTGATTCCTCTTTGTCTTGTTCTCTAATGTTGTGAGTGTAACGTCTGACCCCTGACAGGTTCTGGTGTTGCTGGTACCATCCCCACTGGTTTCCTCCCTCCTCAGATGCCTCTTTGGTCTCTGATCCCAAATGTGGCCGTCGATGCTTTCTCCATCGCCATCGTTGGATTCGCCATCACCGTCTCTCTGTCCGAGATGTTCGCCAAGAAGCACGGCTACACGGTGGACGCCAACCAGGAGATGTACGCCATTGGTTTCTGCAACATCCTGCCGTCGTTCTTCCGCTGCTTCACCACCAGTGCAGCGCTGACGAAGACGCTGGTGAAGGAGTCGACCGGATGCCAGACGCAGATCTCAGGGATCATCAGTGCCCTCGTCCTGCTGCTGGTGCTGCTGGTCATCGCACCGCTCTTCTACTCCCTGCAGAAGTAAGCAAACAATCAGTTAAAGGTCCCCTATCATACTGTTCTCATCAATATATCCCAGGTCTCAGATATATCCAGAGCCTGTCTCTGATTGGCTGAAACACCAAACAGATCATGGCAGCATTACCCATAATCCCCTCTGTTTCAGCCCTGTTTCCAAAGTGCTGATTCTCTGTCTGTTACTTTAGATGAAAGTAAGGAGCCCCTCCCCACGCCCCTCTGAGAGACATTTGGTTACAAAGAACTCAATGGAGCTCTAGAGGAGATTCAGGTGATAAGGGGGGGGGGGGGGGTACCTTGGTTGCTGATTGGCTAATGGTTACCAAGACAAAACATCGTTATGACATCATCAAGTGGCCAAAATCTGATCAGCTCATTTTCAGACAGGTTTTTATAGAAATGGATCAAAAAGAGAGAGAATCTTTGTTCCTGAAACTTTCAGAGTCTCTTTCCACAGAGGGGACACATGTTGATGTAGAAGAGACATGAAGAAGGGACACATGTTGATGTAGAAGAGACATGAAGAAGAGGGGACACATGTTGATGTAGAAGAGACATGAAGAAGAGGGGACACATGTTGATGTAGAAGAGACATGAAGAAGAGGGGACACATGTTGATGTAGAAGAGACATGAAGAAGAGGGGACACATGTTGATGTAGAAGAGACATGAAGAAGAGGGGACACATGTTGATGTAGAAGAGACATGAAGAAGAGGGGACACATGTTGATGTAGAAGAGACATGAAGAAGAGGGGACACATGTTGATGTAGAAGAGACATGAAGAAGAGGGGACACATGTTGATGTAGAAGAGACATGAAGAAGAGGGGACACATGTTGATGTAGAAGAGACATGAAGAAGAGGGGGACACATGTTGATGTAGAAGAGACATGAAGAAGAGGGGACACATGTTGATGTAGAAGAGACATGAAGAAGAGGGGACACATGTTGATGTAGAAGAGACATGAAGAAGAGGGACACATGTGATGTAGAAGAGACATGAAGAAGAGGGGACACATGTTGATGTAGAAGAGACATGAAGAAGAGGGGACACATGTTGATGTAGAAGAGACATGAAGAAGAGGGGACACATGTTGATGTAGAAGAGACATGAAGAAGAGGGGACACATGTTGATGTAGAAGAGACATGAAGAAGAGGGACACATGTTGATGTAGAAGAGACATGAAGAAGAGGGGACACATGTTGATGTAGAACAGACATGAAGAGAGGGGGACACATGTTGATGTAGAAGAGACATGAAGAAGAGGGGACACATGTTGATGTAGAAGAGACATGAAGAAGAGGGGACACATGTTGATGTAGAAGAGACATGAAGAAGAGGGGACACATGTTGATGTAGAAGAGACATGAAGAAGAGGGGACACATGTTGATGTAGAAGAGACATGAAGAAGAGGGGACACATGTTGATGTAGAAGAGACATGAAGAAGAGGGGACACATGTTGATGTAGAAGAGACATGAAGAAGAGGGGACACATGTTGATGTAGAAGAGACATGAAGAAGAGGGGACACATGTTGATGTAGAAGAGACATGAAGAAGAGGGGACACATGTTGATGTAGAAGAGACATGAAGAAGAGGGGACACATGTTGATGTAGAAGAGACATGAAAGAAGAGGGGACACATGTTGATGTAGAAGAGACATGAAGAAGAGGGGACACATGTTGAAGTGTAGAAGAGACATGAAGAAGAGGGGACACATGTTGATGTAGAAGAGACATGAAGAAGAGGGGACACATGTTGATTAGAAGAGACATGGAAGAGAGTGGACACATGTTGATGTAGAAGAGACATGAGAAGAGGGGACACATGTTGATGTAGAAGCAGACATGAAAAGAGGGGACACATGTTGATGTAGAAGAGACATGAAGAAGAGGGGACACATGTTGATGTAGAAGAGACATGAAGAAGAGGGGACACCCTTTGATGAAGAAGAGACATGAAGAAGGGGGACACACTGTTGATGTAGAAGAGACATGAAGAAGAGGGGACACATGTTGATGTAGAAGAGACAGAAGAAGAGGGAGACGGACACATGTTGATGTAGAAGGACTAAGAAGAGGGCACACTGTGAGAAGAAGAGACCAGAAGAAAGGGGACACATGTTGATGTAGAAGAGACATGAAGAAGAGGGGACACACTGTTGATGTAGAAGAGACATGAAGAAGAGGGGACACATGTTGATGTAGAAGAGACATGAAGAAGAGGGGAACCTGTTGATGTAGAAGAGACATGAAGAGAGGGGACACATGTTGATGTGGAGACATGAAGAGAGGGCACATGTGAGTAGAAGAGTGAAGAGGGACACATGTTGATGTAGAAGAGACATGAAGAAGAGGGGAAACATGTTGATGTAGAAGAGACATGAAGAAGAGGGGACACATGTTGATGTAGAAGAGACATGAAGAAGAGGGGAAACATGTTGATGTAGAAGAGACATGAAGAAGAGGGGACAACATGTTGATGTAGAAGAGACATGGAGAAGAGGGGACACATGTTGATGTAGAAGAGACATGAAGAAGAGGGGACACATGTTGATGTAGAAGAGACATGAAGAAGAGGGTTTTGCAAAAAAGTAATAGATGTTTGTCCAGAAGGATAGGCAAATGGACTTAATCTTCAAGTCAAGGGACCACCATTTTATTGAAAATGGGATCTTACTAAGAGAGAACAATTCAATATTTAAATGATACAATTACATTTGTTGGGTATCCTTCTGTTGAACTGTCTGTTAAAATTAATCGAAGCATCAGACAAAAAAAGCTTTTGAAAATAATATTAGATTTTGATTTAGGTCAAAATATAATATTTGTAAACCTGAAGAGTCAGAGCCTCAGCAGCCATTGCACGTCACTGCAGAAGCTTATATATAGACGTCTACGTTTTTTGTGCCCCACCACTTTTGTACATATAGAAACGCCACTGCCTTTAACAGTCAGGCTGTTTTTCCACGCCGTAGTAAGATCCTTCCACCAGACACAGTACTTATCTGTAATCTGTTAAATGCTGTTTGAAGAGGACCACGATTATAGGGCATAAATCACCATCTGAGAGCCGTGCACGGTAGATTTCTATCCACAGGTCCATATATCTTTCTACATCCTTGTTGCAGTTGGTTCAAGGTTCTTTCTTCTGGATAATGGAAGCAGTGGAACTTTCATTTGCTTTGTTCTTATCTGCTTTACCATAAACAGGTTTAAAGGGTAGGCTTGGATACATACAGATAACCTGTGGTTCAGGGTTAATGCTGACATTACAGAAGCTTCAACAACACTTTCACCCTGTTGCTCTGAGACTGCCTTAATCACGACTATGTTTCATCAGTGTTTATTATCCACAGAGGTGGGAAGTAGTGGAGTACAAATACTTTGTTACTGTACCTAAGTACATTGTTCTGGTATCAGTACTTTACTCCACTGCTTATTTTTCTGACTAATTTTTACTTTGACCTGTACTTTCTACTTCTTACATGTTGAACTCAAATACCTGTACTTTCTACTTCTTACATGTTGAACTCAAATACCTGTACTTTCTACTTCTTACATGTTGAACACAAATACCTGTACTTTCTACTTCTTACATGTTGAACTCAAATACCTGTACTTTCTACTTCTCACATGTGAACTCAAATACCTGAACTTTCTACTTCTTACATGTTGAACCCAAATACCTGTACTTTCTACTTCTACATGTTGAACTCAATACCTGTACTTTCTACTTCTTACATGTGAACCAAATACCTGTACTTTCTACTTCTTACATGTTGAACTCAAATACCTGTACTTTCTACTTCTTACATGTTGAACACAAATACCTGTACTTTCTACTCTTACATGTTGAACACAAATACCTGTACTTTCTACTTCTTACATGTTGAACTCAATACCTGTACTTTCTACTTCTTAATGTTGAACCAAATACCTGTACTTTCTACTTCTTACCATGTGAACCAAATACCTGTACTTTCTACTTCTCACATGTTGAACTCAATACCTGTACTTTCTATCTTCTCACATGTTTGAACTCAAATACCTTTACTTTCTACTTCTTACATGTTGAACCTCAAATACCTGTACTTTCTACTTCTTACATGTTAACACCAAATACCTGTACTTTCTACTTCTCACATGTTGAACTCAAATACCTGTACTTTCTACTTCTCACATGTTGAACTCAAATACCTGTTACTTTTCTACTTCTTACATGTTGAACTCAAATACCTGAACTTTCTACTTCTTACATGTTGAACACAAATACCTGTACTTTCTACTTCTTACATGTTGAACACCAAATACCCCTGTACTTCTACTTCTTACATGTTGAACTCAAATACCTGTACTTTCTACTTCTTACATGTTGAACTCAAATACCCTTTGTACTTTCTACTTCTCTACATGTTGAACTCAAATACCCTGTACTATTTCTACTTCTTACATGTTGAAACAAATACCTGTACTTTTCTACTTCTTACATGTTGAACCCAAATACCTGTACTTTCTATTCTTACATGTTGAACTCAAATACCCTGTACTTCTACTTTCTTACATGTTGAACCCCAAAATACCTGTACTTTCTACTTCTTACATGTTGAACTCAAATACCTGTACTTTCTACTTCTCACATGTTGGAACCTCAAATACCTGTACTTTCTACTTCTCTACATGTTGAACACAAATACCTGTACTTCTCTACTTCTTACATGTTGAACACAAATACCTGTACTTTCTACTTCTACATGTTGAACACAAATACCTGCTACCCTTTCTACTTCTTACATGTTGAACTCAAATACCTGTACTTTCTACTTCTTACATGTGAAACCAAATACCTGTACTTTCTACTTCTTACATGTTGAACTCAAATACCTGTACTTTCTACTTCTTACATGTTGAACACAAATACCTGTACTTTCTACTTCTACATGTTGAACCCAAATACCTGTAACTTTCTACTCTCTTACATGTTGAACCTCAAATACCTGTAACTTTTCTACTTCTCACATGTTGACACTCAAATACCTGTACTTTCTACTCTCTACATGTTGAACAACAAATACCTGTCACTTTTCTACTTCTTACATGTTGAACCCAAATACCTGTACTTTCTACTTCCTACATGTTGAACTCAAATACCTGTACTTTTCTACTTATTACATGTTGAACCCAAATACCTGTACTTTCTACTTCTTACATGGTTGAACACAAATACCTGTACTTTCTCCTTCTTACATGTTGAACTCAAATACCTGTTACTTTCTACTTCTCACATGTTGAACTCAAATACCTGTACTTTCTACTTCTTACATGTTGAACACAAATACCTGTACTTTCTACTTCTTACATGTTGAACACAAATACCTGTACTTTCTACTTCTTACATGTTGAACACAAATACCTGTACTTTCTACTTCTTTACATGTTGAACTCAAATACCTGTACTTTCTACTTCTTATATTTTGAACACTAATACCTGTACTTTCTACTTCTCACATGTTGAACACAAATACCTGTACTTTCTACTTCTCACATGTTGAACCCCAAAATACCTGTACTTTCTACTTCTTACATGTTGAACACATGTACTTTCTACTTCTTACATGTTGAACTCAAATACCTTTACTTTCTACTTCTTACATGTTGAACACAAATACCTGTACTTTCTACTTCTTACATGTTGAACTCAAATACCTGTACTTTCTACTTCTCACATGTTGAAACGCAAATACCTTGTACTTTCTACTTCTACATGTTGAATCACAATACCTGTACTTTATACTTTCACATGTTGAACACAAACTACGTGCGTAATTTCTACTTCTCACATTTGAACCCAAAATAGCCTGTACTTTCTACTTCTTACATGTTGAACTCAATACTTGTACTTTCTACTTCTCTCA
>NW_022990784.1:0-21494 GCF_902827175.1 Gymnodraco acuticeps
ATTTGACCAAACAGTCCAAAGACATCAAATTTACAATTGTGTGAAACAGAGAAAAATATCACAATTAAACCTACATTTAAAAAGCTGCAAAAGACACCATTTTCTTTGCTTCACAAATTTGTAAACAACAAATTAATCAGATTTGACATTATCAGATTATAGTTTACGCCCTACATTTCGTCCAAGATTAATATAATGTACTCCCAAACACATTTTACTCCTAATAATATATACGTGACCTGCTCCATCGAAATCAGTCGCATTGACCCGAAGACACATTTTGAGTTGTATACACTGCTGGAAAGAGGATATTCCTAGCTTTCGAATTATATCAGGATTGTTTTTGTTCTCCAAATATTAAGCGAAATATGTCACATTATATAATGACTGTCACCGAGTCCTCATTTTGAGAAACAGGCCTTCAAAGTTTTCTCTTCTCTGGAATCCATCGATCTGATTGGTTATTAGTGGAGCAAATGATCAAAATACTACGAAGGGAAGATATTTTCGTTTGGAGGGGAAGCTCGCGAGTGTGTGTGTGTGTTTGTGTATTTTTACGTTTGTGTGTATGGTGTTTGTTTCCCGGGGAAAACCCTCACGAGAAACACCGGCTGTTGTTACGCCTGCTGTGACGGTAATTATGCCGTTAAGCTTCAAAGTTGTATTTATCATCTGAAATTGCCGAAACAACTTTAATATTCTGAAAGCCAAGACTTTGTTTAATTGAAATCAGATGAAAACAAACTGTAACGGACCCTGCCGTGTTATCTATGATTACTATACTCTTACATTCATAATTTCAGCCGGAGGGAGGGGGGCGGCGCTGCGGAAGAGCAGATTGCGAGTGAGAGGTGCCTGTCTTCGTCCCTTTACAAGATTCAAAAATGTATTTATCGTGTGATTTTGGAAATAAAAGTTTCATATTCTGAAAGCCAAGACTTTGTTTGTTTAAAATCAAACAAAACATCGAACCCCGAAAAAATAGTTTTTTACGTAAATCCACGTTTATTTTGAAATGAGCCGTTGCGACTTCCGACTGATTTCGATGGAGCGGGTCACATACGGTGTATTTATTTAGTTATCTCCCATTTCAACAATCACTAAAGATTTGCCTCTGAATAACTAGGCAAAATAAGGAAGGCTCTGAACAGAAATAAAAAGTCTTATGCGGGTGCTAGTGGAGCCTCGCAGATGGGGGTGCTGCAGCCCCCTCAGCACCCCCCCCCTTCCCGCGTCCATTCGCGATGTCTTGCTGTCTCGCAGACCCCACGCAGCAAGCAGGAAATGAACCCAGCTTACACTGTCCGCTCCAGCAGCGAGCCCCGCAACGTCCCGCCAACACGGCACCCAGACCCCACGCAGCATTCTCATCTGTCTGTCATTACTGGTGTCATTTTCTGGTTGCTAACAAAAGCCATGGTAACACATAAACACTGATGCTCCGCTGTAACGGTGGACTCATCAGAACAGAGTGGGCGAGCTGACCAATCAGAGCACAGTGGGCTCATAGGGAGGAGTGGGGGGCAGGAGCTCCAACAAGCCGTGTAGGACAGAGAGTGAATACACACACTTTACAGAGATGCTGTGAGAAACCAATGTGAGTTTGGAACATTGAACAATGTAAATCTATTCTAGTAGACCTCGACAATGGAACTATGATGAGTGGTTATCTGGACCTTTCAGATAACAACGTCTGCTAATCTGATCTTGCAATGATGTCAGTGTTTTCAGGACTCAGGATCAAGATGTTTCTTCAGCCCAGATAAATATTCCCATCACGCTGAGTTCACTGTGTGTTGCCACGCTACTCAAGTATCTGCAGAACAATAAACGCCTGAACTCGACACCTCGAAACTAGATCAGTCCGGCCTCGGCTCCTTTTCTCTGAGGCTGTTATTACTTCACCTTGCACCTCTATCCTAATGTGTTTACATCTGATGCCTTTGGCTCCTTCAAAGTCAACTTATTGTCAATCTTTCAGTGTGTGTGTACATACAGAGATCGAAATACCGTTTCCCACAATCCAGAATACACATATACAAATATATATATACAAATATGTATATCCTATATATATACACAATCAATAGATTAGTGAGCCACTTAAAGGTTGCACAATTAGTCAAACGTGTAATCAGGATTGGACAAGTGCAATATTGAAATCACAGGAAGTGCTTTATTTGGGAAAGGAAAAATATGTGTTAAAATACATTTTTCAGTGTATGAAAGTATGGAAGTATTTAACAGCTGCAGAGATATACTAAGTGTATTTCACAGAGTTTAAAAATCATATTTGTTTGGTACAGATTTCTTAAAACGACACCCTTTCAATCGTAATATGTGTTTCAAGCATAATGAGACGATGATGCAAAATGATCAATCCCTCCCAAAGTCATGCAGTTGTAATCCACGACACTCAGCCTATGAATGCAACTATACGGTACAAATACGTTTACTAACTAACGTTTATTAAGAGTAAACAGTATGGGGTAAGCGGGATTCTAGAAAAAGTCACTCTGAGCATGGCAGGAGGAAAGTGGTGTTGCAGTCGCTGTGATAAGATTGAGATGTGCCCAGATAAACAGGGCTACTAACTGTAAGCCAATTACTCTGTTTCCATACACACACACACACACACACACACACACACACACACACACACACACACACACACACACACAGTCACACATACACATACACACACACACACGCACAGTCACACACACACACACACGCTCACACACAGTCACGCTCACACACACACACACAGTCACGCTCACACACACACACACAGTCACGCTCACACACAGTCACGCTCACACACACACACACAGTCACGCTCACACACAGTCACGCTCACACACACACATACACATACACTCACAGTCACGCTCACACACACACACACTCACAGTCACGCTCACACACACACACACACACAGTCACGCTCACACACACACTCACAGTCACATACACACACACACACACACATACCACACACACACACACACACACACACACACACACACACACACACACACACACACACAGACCAGGGATGGATGTAGTGGCATCATCCCAGAGGCCAATTTGGAAAGATTGGGGGACTTAAGAGAGCTATTCACTGTCAAGACACACACACACACACACACACACACACACACACACTCTCCCTCTCTCTCTCTCTCTCTCTCACACACACACACACTCTCACAGACTCTCTCTCTCTCTCTCTCTCTCTCTCACAGACACTCTCTCCCTCTCTCTCTCTCTCTCTCTCTCTCTCTCTCTCTCACACACACACACTCTCACTCTCACACACACACTCTCACACACACTCTCTCTCTCTCTCTCTCACACGCACACACACACACACACTCTCACTCTCACACACACACTCCACATAGAGAGGGGCTGAGACTGTCTGGAGGATTACACTTGATTGAAAAGTAAAGCCGTGATCCTCGGCTAAAACCTGACTAAGCGAGACGCTGCTTGTGTTTCAGAGGAAGATACTCTGACACATTAACAGAACAATATATCCATTTACTGCAGTGGTTCTCAAACTTTTTCTGTCAGGCCCCCCTTTGGAGAAAACAAAAAGTCGGCCCCCCCAACACAAATAGTCACGTAACGGGCCAAGTTAACATTTATTAAAAAAAATACATCGATATGGACGTGAGCATTCCTTTCAAAAAAATCACTTTGCTAGAACAGTGATAATAAAACAATGCTCCATAAGTCTGTTTGCTCAAATCTCTTTGCTCGAACAATAAGTTAAGCAAAAAAATGAAAAGAAAGAAAATGCTGATATTTGGCAGGAAAGTGTGTCTTAGCATTAGTGGCTGCAATGAGCCTGTTTTCAAAGCGGGGCTGCAGGCTCAAGAGATTTATTTTGGGGCGCTGTGGGGTAGCTTGACGTTTCCTAGAGGGGGCTCAAACATTTAGGGTTTCCCATTAATGTCCCGGGCGCTACAGAGGAATGTTCTACTGCAACACTCCACACGCAAATACACAGTGTACCCACAACAGTTACAATATAGGTGGTGTGTGGACCTCACCTCCTCTAGGGGGGTCCGGGGGCTCGACCGGGAAGATTTTTCTTTAAATATTGAAGTTGAAAGCATCAATCTGGTGCACTTTGAGAGCAACATGGAGAGATCTATGGATACATCTCTCAACACTCAGATGAAACAGAACTGTAAACAGATTTACTTTTTCTTTATGAATATTTTACAAATCACTCCCCTTTCAAACTGTATTCTTATTTTACTGTCATATAGTATTTCAAACCTGTTTTTCATTTATTCTCTTATTCTTTTATAACTATAATGATCATATAAACGTGTGCCTCGGAAATAATTGTTTACATTAATGGTGACCAAAACGTTTGAGACCCACTGAGATAACGCTGAGAGAGTCCTTTAGCTCACTGAGTCTCTCAGTCTCACAGGAGAGGACTCTCCTCCACCTTGTTGTTGAAAAAACTCCTTATATCCGTTAGCGTAGCTCGCTAGCACCAGATGCTAACAACAACGATCTCCGGTACCGGTGCGCGCTCTCTCTCTCTCTCTCTCTCTCGCTCTCGCACACACACACAAAATGGCTCGTTCCACACACACACAGAGCAGAGCTTGAATGAAACACAGAGACCCAGACGTACTTTTTAAATAACCGTTTTTCCTCCTGGTCTCTCGCGCCTCCCCTGTCATGCCTCTGCGCCCCCCACTTTGAGAAACACTGATTTAATATAAAGAAGACAGGGCACTAACATGTTCATTACCACCTGATGAAGGTGTTTTAAATCATTCTGGGGATCTTCCATGTTTAAATGCTATCCAGAGATATGACTCTTTTAGATGCCTCAACCACAATACCATTTATTTAATAATAATAGCTTGGATTTATATAGCGCCTTTCAAGGGACCCAAGGTCGCTTTACAAGTAATAGGGCAAAAACAAAACAAAAGTGAGACAGACAAAACAACAGATCGATTTAGGGGCCGAAAGCCTTGGCAAACAGAGGGGACTTGAGGGCCCTTTTGAAGGCGTCAAGTGTGGGGATGTTGCGAATCTCCGCAGGGAGAGCGTTCCAGAGGGTGGGGGCTGCCACACTGAAGGCTCTGTCCCCGAAGGTTTGCAGTTTGGTGCGGGGGTTGGTAAGCAGGCCAGAGTCTGAGGATTTGAATGACATGTTCTCTGTGTTGCTCCAGGCATTAAATACATTTAGCAGCTCCATCTTTATGAGACACCAGCGTCCCTGTTTGTCCAGGCAATCCACATCCATATCACTTAAGCATTGACAACAATGTACTTGAGAATAAAGTAGTCAAAGCATAAAGGAATGACAGTGTGATTAATTCTGACCTCTCTCGGTTTTATCCTCAGATAAAGGAGATCAAATGGGGGGATGTCGGAGGTTGGACCGGCCAAGGAGGCTCGCTGCTGGGGACAAAACGGTGAGTGTGGATGCGTGATTCTGAATTTCATATTCACATATTGTGTGTGTGTGTGTGTTTGTGTGTGTGTGTGTGTGTGTGTGGTCTAGCATTACTATACTTGTGGGGATCTAAATCTGTTTACACAGTCACCTGTGGGGACTCGCCTCCCTTATGGGGACAAAATGGAGGTCCTCATAAGGGGAATCATTCATTTTAGGGTGAAGACTTGGTAAGGGTTAGGGTTAGGCATGTGTTGGTTATGGTTAAGGTTAGGATAAGTCTCCAGGAAATGCATGTAAGTCAATGTAATGTCCCCTGAAGTGATGTATACATGGTATGTGTGTGTGTGTGTGTGTGTGTACATGTTGTTGTGTTGTCGAGACTAAGGTGTTCACTGTGGAGTACAGAAAATAAGATTGTGTTGCACAAAGACAAAACAGCATGCTGACTGCAGTGGTGGTCAAGGTGGGATTGAACCGGTGTTCCCTCAGCGTATTACCCCACTGCGCCACAGCCGAAAACAACATCGTAACTCTTTATTTTCTACATCCTAGAACTCTCCCTGGAAAATATCTGGATAAGATCGCTGAGCAGATTAAGATCCACAACATCAACGCCCTGCTGGTCATCGGAGGATTTGAGGTACGTACCTTTACCTGATCCTTCAGTATAATGTTTTATCTTAATATCACTATAGTTATCTCTCTGCCAATATTCATATTTCCTTTATTTTTAAGTTAACAAGTGTTCATCTAACTGTGTATAGTAAAACAAAGCTACTAGTAATTGTTTAAAAGAACATTTTAATAATTTTCTTTGGTCATTCTTATTATATCTGCTATATTGCATTATTCGGTTGTTTTCAGTATTTTACAAGTACTATGTATTGTATTGTTTAATGTCACTGATTTACCCTCTAAGATATCTCAATTTTCAACACATGTCTTTGGCTTCCTGTATAACCATATTCTCCAAAGACATTTAAAACACATCTACATGTTGTAGGCTCTCTCCTCGTCTGTCCACATGCTTATCACTTCATGGCCAAGCTGCACAGCCAAAGCTTTGGGATGATTTCTATATAAAATATCAATATCTAAGTATTAAATCCAAAATATAGAGATAGTTGATACGTTTCCACGTCTAACAGCGCTAGTTTGAACCCTAATTTTAGGAGTGCAAGATCAATTTTCGGCTGGTAAAATGTAACGTTGACACCCTAATTGACACCCGTTTTAAAATTCTGTATGAAATGTATATAAATTAGGTTTAAAACTGTAAATATTGCAAAAAAAAGGCAGCTTGGCCATTGAATGAACACTTATCTTTTGCCGTGTTGCTACAGTACGTCCACTTCCTGTTTGTGTCTCATTGTGATTGGCCTGGCTCTCTCCTCTTGGCTCCTCCCACCACAGTCCCTCAGAACTTTTATCTGTCCCACCCACCATTGCTGTCTCTGATTTTTCTAATGCATCACTCTTACTAGGCTTGTTTGAGACGAGCTGCGGCTCGCCTCGAAAGTAGATGAGAATAGCCGATTGCAGCCGGGGGAGGTCTCAAAAAGCTCGTCTGAAGTCGGACAGCTCGGAGTCGGCTTGACTCGGTTTGCAATGGCGGAAATTGCGCTGGTGTTTATAAATGCAAACTGGTCAAGACCCCTGACGGAAGTAGTTTTGAAAAGTAATAAGTGGTTCTGTCTTTTACATGTAGGATTCAACCCCCCTTGTATTGATTTGTTTTAAAAATGAACAGACACTTGAGTCATTCATTTGTAGTGATATAATAATTGTGGGATTTCTATTGCATCCTCTTAATCTGCGACGAAGATTGTGGAACAATGATGAAAAATGGGAATGGAAGTGGCGACGTAAAACTGACACAAAACAACAAAGCCAATTGGAGAGTTTCATCAGCAGCACGGGGTAAAAACCACCAATGAGCGCTCAGCTCGAGATACCAGCGAGTCGTTTCCCATCAAGCATTTCGCTTCCGCAGCCCGTGGAGAGGAACTGCGCCGCCTCGCTCTCAAGGCTGCCGGCGTCTTTGTCCAGCGAGATTTCAACGTCTCATGTAGGCGAAAATGACTAACCGGGTGTTTCTGTGGGTGTTTCTCAATGTCGAGGAAGGCTGCTCCAGAGCCACTATTTCAAGCATACTACGTAATCGAGTGCCGCCTAAGGACTGTTCCAATGTCCAGCATATTTGGAATTCTACCAAGCCTGGATGTAGACATGTGCTACCAAGCAAGCGTCCTCGACATTGAGAAACACCCTCAATGTAGAGTACGCTTGCTTGGTAGCACATGTCTTCCGAGTCACTTGCTTCAGAAGCGAGGCAAGAATACTTCCTGGCATTCGGAAAACGAAGAATGGAACAGGCTAACAAGTGTGCAGGTGTGAGTCATATGAGAGGCCCCGCCTTACATTCTCCGCCACAGATTTGGGGAAATTGGTCCGTGCGCAAAGCATTGTGGGGATTTTAAGACCGCGGAGTGCAGCCTCGAAATTTCTCCAAACGAAGTACCCCGGGCTCGGTAGAATTCCAAGTATGCTGGACATTGGAACAGTCCTTTGGCGGCACTCGATGACGTAGTATGCTTGAAATAGTGGCTCTGGAGCAGCTTTACTCGACATTGAGAAACACCCACTGTCATGCAACGCACTAGCAAGACGGCAGTCGCAATTGCGTAGGTCTGCGTCGGTCTCGCTCATCTCAAACAAGCCTAATATCTATCCCCCACCAACAAGCCCCACCCCATTAAATCCCCTGCTCTATAAGCCCCACCCACCACAAGTCTGCTTCTTCCCTACACACACCAATAATATTCACCTTTTTATCTACATAGTTACTTCTGCAGAGTTCTCAGAGGATTTTGGGTCTTTTTTTGTACTCCTACATGTGATTATGTTCAGTTAGTTTGAGTTGTTTTGGTTCTTGATAAACTAGGGCTGCACAATTATTCAAAATGACATCAAAATCCCTACATGGACTAGTGCAATATCCAAATTGCAGTAAGCACAATATTTGATAAATGCAGAATATGTGAACATATCTGTATGATGTATTGCAGAGCTGCAGATAAGTCCTGGCCTACAAACAGTTCTCGACAGACTTAATGATAAACCTTTGATTGTTACGGATCCATTTAATACAATTCAACCCATTCTGCAACTTCAGTCAAAAATAATCCAAATGAGTTATTTGTATCCAAATTGAGCAGCCCTATGATAAAGAGTGTTATTCTACAATGCTTTGCACAACATAGGAAGTGAAGGAGCTACTAATGGCTACTTCAATGTAAAACAAATACAGAAACAACTTGATGAAAATTAAGAAAACTATACAATTGTAATTTAATCTCTAGACCAGGGGTATTCAACTACAATTCAACGAGGTCCAGTTAGAGAAAATGTCCCCATGCAAAGGTCCAGAACTTCAAAATGTCTAAGTTGCTTTATGAATGAGTGTGATATAATATGGAAGTAGCTGTAGCTTTATCAACGTCTGCATGTAATCAACAACTGACTGCCAATCAAATAAATAAAGTACAATTCAAAAACAACAATATTTATTGTCTATTAACATTGAACTAAACAGATATACAGTCAATACTGTGGATATGTGTAATGTTCCTCTCGGGCTGCATTTAACAATAAAAATAGATAAAATAAATAAAATAGCTTTTGAAAATATGGGCATCTTAAAAAAGTGCTTAATTTTAGATAAATTAAATAAAGTGTAGCAGCAGCTTGAGTTTCTCTTTTTCTTTGTTAACCGTTTCACATCATGACTTAACAGTTTCAGACGATTATAGAACAATATCAGTCTTTACATCATAACAATTGAACAGTTTTAAAGTTTCTCTTTCTTTCCCTCTTATATTGCAGTCCATCACTCACTTTGATTTATTCAGTGCGAGAATTGAGCTTAAATCTGGGCTGAAATGGTGTCAGGGCCATTCTCATACACACATGCAGGTTAGCTCATTGGTTAGCCTCGGTTAGCTCATTGGTTAGCCTCGGTTAGCTCATTGGTTAGCCTCGGTTAGCTCATTGGTTAGCCTCGGTTAGCTCATTGGTTAGCCTCGGTTAGCCTGCCCTGGAACGATATTTATCTTTAATTTTGATCCTGGTGGACTGATCATATCGGGCTCTGAGACTGCTTATCTGACCTCAGTTCTGACTTGAGAGGGAATGTTTGGTCAAACACTTTGTGCTTTGTCTCATAGTGGCGTGTTGTCTCTTTTAATGAGCGCCACGGTCTCTGAACAAATTAGACACACTGGTTCTGTGCTCCCAGTGGGCAGGATGAACATGAAGGAGTCCACTCAGGGTTAAAAGCTCTGTTCTCACTGTCCACTGTCCTCTTCTTGGAGAGCGTCATGTGTAATTATTTGTCTCTCCCTGTCTGCCGCTAACACGCCTGTTCACGCTCCTCTCCGCTTCTCTCCGCTTCTCTCCCTGTATCGCTAATTATTCTCTTCACTCACTTTCCTCTCCGCTTCTCTCTGCCGCGCTCTCGTCTCTTCTTCTGTGTTTCTCTCCCTGTATCGCTCACTCCTCTCTTTCGCCCCCTGTCGGCGGCGGTTCAAATAGAATCGCCCCGTCAAAATTGAAATCCCCTATTAATGTATTGATCATAGGTCCACCTGTTACTGAACTATGCTCTAGACTAACGTCTTGATTTGTTTTGATATTGAATTGCCAATAATCCAACATTTACCAAATTGATAAATATTGGTGCACTTATTGCCAATTATTTGACTTTAAGACAAATTGGTAAATTCTGTAAAATATTCACAATTAGTTATTATTTCCAAATTGAGCAGCTCTATGATAACGAGTGTTATTCTTCAATGCTTTGCACAACATGGGAAGTAAAGAAACTTCTAATAAAATGTAAAACAAATTCAAAAATAGCTCCAGGGAAATTCTGAAGATGTTAAAGCTAGAATTGAATGTCTCAAAAAACATTCTTTCTCTTGATATGTAATTGGCAATAGCACTCCAAGGCTTACCAGATTGATAAACATTGGTGCACTCTTAGCATATGTTTTGACTTTCAAGACAAAATGGTGAAAGCTGCGCTCATGCATTACCACCAAGGTGTAAAATAGCATTATATATTTGTAAATGCTACAAATTCAAGGCTCCTACCTCCATGACTTCGTTAAAAACTCTCCTACAGTACGTCGTCACATCCATTGCACCCTGGCATTAGTCCTCTTCCCTCTCCTCCCCCTCCTCACCCCTCTGTGTGCACATCATAAACACTAAGCTCTTGCTGTCCAGGCCTACGTGGGATTACTGGAACTTTCTGAGGCACGCAGCAAATATAGCGATCTGTGTATCCCCATGGTCATGGTCCCCGCCACCGTCTCCAACAATATCCCCGGGTCCGACCTCAGCATCGGCTCAGACACCGCTCTGAACGCCATTACTGATGTAAGTGCAGGGTAAGTGTGTGTGTAATTAGATTTTAAACACACACCATCCAGCCTGTGAGAGTTGGGGCTTCGCTGATCGTCAGCTCACATCCTCCGAAAACAATCGGAAGGTTTATGATAAGTTAGGACAGTCAGGACACTTCAGTGAAGGGGCAACATGACGTGGGTAAAAGGTCAGTGCATTATTTTCTGTAAACACAAGCAGCCTCAAACCTGCCAGTAAAAGACTTTGCTTTCACATAAACAAAACCCTGATAATCATAATAGCAGTATAACAAAGTGTCAATTACACCCTTAACTTTCTCAAGAATTGAAACCCTCAAGAACTGGGAGGGATGAACCCTCTTTAATGGTCTCACATGCAGAGCACACAGCACACAGTGACATGTGTTCTCTGCTTTTAACCCATCCTAGTACCAGGAGTCTAGCACTAGGAGCAGTGGGCAGCTATTGTACAGCGCCCGGGGAGTGAGGGGGGAAGGGGGTTGTCCGGTGCCTTGCTCAAGGGCACCACGGCAGGGCAGGAGGTGAACTGGGACCTCTCCAAGTAGCAGTCCACACTCAGGTCTGGTCGAGGACTTGAACCGGCGACCCTACGGCTCACAAGCCCCTACTGACTGAGCCACTGCCAGACTTATTTATTTCTTATGTGTTAAAGGTCCCATGTCATGCTTTTCTGGTTATCACCCGTCCCCTTGTGTTATGAAGGTTTTTCTGCATGTAAACGGTCTGCAGTCACAAACCCTCAAAGTGCACCCTGTAGCGAGTAACACTCTAACACAGAGAAGACCTGTCTGTGCTGCCCCAGAACGCCTCGTTGGACATTTATCTGTTTCCATTGTTTGCTTCCGGGTCCTTTTGACGTAACAAAGTCCAAATGGACCAATTGGCGGTGTCTCGCAGACCCCACGCAGCAACCAGGAAATGACACCAGTAATCCAGCTCACACTGTCTGCTCCTCGAGCCTCAAAGGGCGGAGCAGCGAGCCGCGCAACGTCCCGCCAACACGGCACCCAGACCCCACGCAGCATTCTCATCTGTTTGTCATTACTGGTGTCATTTTCTGGTTGCTAAGAAACGCCATTGTAAAACATAAACACTGATGTTCCGCTGTAACGGTGGTGGACTCATCAGAACAGAGTGGGCGATCTGACCAATCAGAGCACAGTGGGCTCACAGGGAGAGGGGGGGGGGAGCTCCAACAAGCCGTGTAGGACAGAGAGTGAAAACACATACTATACAGAGATGCTGTGAGAAACCAATGTGAGTTTGGAACAATGTAAATGTATTCTAGTCGACCTCATCAATGGAATTATGATCAGTAGAAATGGCCATGACATGGGACCTTTAAATATACAGTACGTTGCAACGTTGACAGGGCCTGGGACTTTCCATTACCAACAACGAGGCCGTGGCTATCTATCTCGGCCCTAAACCTTGGATTTCTAACACAAACTCAAGCACAATTCATCCTGGTGACACAACCTCTGAAGAAAGGTGTACAGAAAAGAAAAATGTTTTGTAATAAAACATTGACACTCAATTACAGCATATTTGAGTTAGTTATTACGCTTCTCTGAGAAGGAAACAGTCATATGAATAATTAGAAACACCAATAAGAAAACTGAAGAAACAGTAAGAAGTCCCTCACAGTCAGTACCATCGTACAGAGAAACCATCAAAACATCTTATTGCCGATTGTAGCAGGATGTGAGCGGGTCAGCTGACCTCAGGTAAGTGCATGTAGTCACGTGTTGCCCTTGCGTGATTGTTGTGGAAACAGCAGATGATGACAGGTGATCTGCTTCAGTGCAACAGGGACGCTGAGGGGGTCAGAGCCTTTAGAGAGTGTGTGTGCACGCTCTGTAGGATAAGAGTGTGTGTGCATACTCTTAAGACACGCTCTCTAATAATAATAATAATAACTTCAATGTATATAGCGCCTTTGAGGGGACCCAAGGTCGCTGTGTTCTCTTCAGTCTGGAGGTTCTTTGGAGCCCGGCCCTCTGTTAGTTCTTGTTCATAAAAGGGAAGATCGTCCGTATCCTCCGGAGAGCCGCCCCTATCGCTATCTTGTTCTCGCGTCAACACGTCTTGATGTAGGCCAGGGTGAAAATATCCCCCATCCCCACACACACACACACACACACACACACTGCCCCATCCCATCTCCTCTAAGCCAATGGGAAGCCAAAGCCCCCGTCCAATGGTCCAATGGAGAGAGCCAGCAGCATACACACACACACACACATGCGCACGCACACACACTTTACAGAGCTGCATCTTCATGGTCTCAGTTTTAAAGACACTTTACTTGTGTCCTTAAACCCTGGTGGACTTGAGGAATAAGTTCACGTACTGATCTGATCAAATCTTTCAAACTAAAATTACAAATATGTATTGATCTTTTCAGGGTTTGAACAGCTCATAAAAATTAGTATTTTTTTTTCCAATAATGGAAAAGTTAGTTTATTTCATGCTTAGCAACTGCACAAATAGTATGATTAATGTGAACATTAGTATCTAAAACATTCCCTAATGAAGGAGGAATTGGGACACACCTTGATTTACAACACATACAATATCAGTACTGAAGGAAACAAGTAAAGGCAGCCACTGAGCACCATGAAGCACCTCGGCCTCCATCACAAAGACACCTTGAGATATACGATACGATGATACTTTATTGGTCGGATCAAGTCTGACATGTGACTTGCTTCACAGCAGCTCCATGTGTAGCATCAACACATATCAAGACACAATACATGAACAACAAACATTTAACATATCAGCAGGATCAGTGAGAGAAAACCTGCTCAAAGAGCCTTCAGCGTGCATTAGGATTCAGCTCTGTGTTTACTGTGAGGACTGAAGGATGCTTCAGTCTTTATGGTAGTGTGCCCCCTGGTGGTCTAACCCTGTATCGCGGCCTCCAGGCCTTTGAGTCCCTCCTGAAGCTGTTCGAGGCCCGGCTCCACCACGAGGAGTTTTGCATCCCGATGTGCATGCTGCCTGCGACGATTAGTAACAACGTGCCAGGCACCGACCTCAGTCTCGGAGCCGACACGGCGCTCAACGCCATCGTGGAGGTAAGGGCCAGAAAAGAGATCAGAAACAAATCACCTCTCTTATTATTTACAAAGAAATACTATTTGAACCTATGGAGAAGCCTTGATAGCAGGAAGGAAATCTACAATCTGTGAGTACAAATATTCCTGATGAACCAGACAAGAGAACTCTAATTCCCAGAATGCACCTGCATGTCAGTGACTGTTGTATTGATGATGTTGACCTGTGAGTTCACCGGGACATGTTTTTTATTTCTGGATTGTAAAATGTTTGCCTTCTGGTCTGTTGATACCAGATGTTTAAAGTCAGCTAAGGAGTTTATTGTCCTGATAAATATAACTGGATTATAAAACAGGCCCAGTATGCACAGGGTAACTCTGGCGCATTCTCAAACCATCAGCATTTCAGATTGTTTAAAATATGGGATTCTGACCCACCATTTGTCTGCATCGTTCTAAGGCCGTGAGATACCCAACATTCAATTATTTTAGACCCACGAAAAAATGACAATTCTTTATTTTGAAAATAATGTGAGCAAAGTCAATCATTGTTAAGAGAGCATAGGAAACATGTATAAAGCTGCATCAAGTTTTTCAATTGTTGAACCCCATGACACTTGTTTTTAAGTTTTCCAACATAATTGGTAGCTTTCCTTTCATTGAGTAGATTTGCAGGTGAATAGGACAATGACTCACATTCAAATGTATACTAAAGAGTCATCAGGGTTCTTACGGTCATTAAAAACCTGGAGAAGTCATGGAAATTGAAAATGCTAATTCCAGGCCCTGGAAAAGTTATGGAAAACAATATGTTTGGTCATTGAAATTGAAAATGCTAATTCCAGGCTTTGGAAAAGTCATGGAAATGTAACTAAAGTTGCATCAAATATAATTTATATTTTATCTAATCGCCAAAACTATAATGATAATAAATACGGGATCGTAATGAAACGTAAAATGGCATTTAACTGACGAGGTGTTTTGCCGGTGAGATATTTGAGTTGCTTTAGCCTGTAGAAGCTAGTAAGCTAACTACTTGATTTGTTTTATATAGGCACAACATGTTTCAGACCTTATTTTCCTGTTCCATGTTAAAATAAACCATTTTCAGTGGAACCGCTGAGAAAGAGTAATTTGTTTTGGTCATGGAAAATTAGGTAAAGGTCATTGAAAAGTCATTGGTAAAAAGAGTATGAACCCTGCATAATAGTAGAGGCTAAATGAAGTCTCATTGTTAGTAAATGCTCCCACTGATGGCCTCATGTTATGGTCTGTAATCATCACCAAGGAGTTAACCTGTGCATCACTGGGAATGATTGATCTGACTCTTTACCGGCATGAACTGCTAAAGGTTACTAAGCTGCATGTGTACTCGGTTTAAAGTAGAGCTGCAGCTGATCAGTACCAACTATTATTGTTCAGATTATTAATTGTGTAGTTTAAAGACAAACATCTAAATTCCTATCAGTTTTCTTCAGCCCAAAATTCTGATTTACTTCGACTGGCCAAAACCAAAAGAAGTATTTCATTTGAACCCTCAACATTTTGACTTGATATGAAACGATATAAAGACTTTGTTATGAATCATCTCAGCTCTCCTTTAGTGAACAGATCCTCCATGTTGTTGTTGTTGACTCTTTAATCTGCGTGTGATTCAGACGTGTGATCGCATCAAGCAGTCGGCCAGCGGCACCAAGCGCAGGGTCTTCATCATCGAGACGATGGGGGGGTACTGTGGGTACCTGGCCACCGTGGGGGGGCTGGCTTCCGGAGCCGACACCGTCTACATCTACGAGGAACCGTTCGACATCCGGGACCTGCAGGTCAGAGAGACAGCTAAGATCACTCTGAGTGTTTAGTTATTAAAGGGGACCTATCGTGCTAAATCCACTTTGTCACGTCTCTCCTACATCAACATGTGTCCCCTCTTCTTCATGTCTCTTCTACATCAACATGTGTCCCCTCTTCTTCATGTCTCTTCTACATACACATGTGTCCCCTCTTCTTCATGTCTCTTCTACATCAACATGTGTCCCCTCTTCTTCATGTCTCTTCTACATCAACATGTGTTCCCTCTTCTTCATGTCTCTTCTACATCAACATGTGTCCCCTCTTCTTCATGTCTCTTCTACATCAACATGTGTCCCCTCTTCTTCATGTCTCTTCTACATCAACATGTGTCCCCTCTTCTTCATGTCTCTTCTACATCAACATGTGTCCCCTCTTCTTCATGTCTCTTCTACATCAACATGTGTCCCCTCTTCTTCATGTCTCCTCTACATCAACATGTGTCCCCTCTTCTTCATGTCTCTTCTTCATCAACATGTGTCCCCTCTTCTTCATGTCTCTTCTACATCAACATGTGTCCCCTCTTCTTCATGTCTCTTCTACATCAACATGTGTCCCCTCTTCTTCATGTCTCTTCTACATCAACATGTGTCCCCTCTTCTTCATGTCTCTTCTACATCAACATGTGTCCCCTCTTCTTCATGTCTCTTCTACATCAACATGTGTCCCCTCTTCTTGATGTCTCTTCTACATCAACATGTGTCCCCTCTTCTTAATGTCTCTTCTACATCAACATGTGTCCCCTCTTCTTCATGTCTCTTCTACATCAACATGTGTCCCCTCTGTGGAAAGAGACTCTGAAAGTTTCAGGAACAAAGATTCTCTCTCTTTTTGATCCATTTCTATAAAAACCTGTCTGAAAATGAGCTGATCAGATTTTGGCCACTTTATGATGTCATAACTATGTGTTGTCTTGTGTAACAATTAGCCAATCAGCAACCAAGGTAACCCCCCCCCCCTTATCACCTGAATCTCCTCCTAGAGCACCATTGAGTTCTTTGTAACCAAATGTCTCTCAGAGGGGCGTGGGGAGGGGCTCCTTGTTTTCATCTGAAGTAACAGACAGAGAATCAGCACTTTGGAAACAGGGCTGAAACAGAGGGGATTATGGGTAATGCTGCAACGATCTGTTTGGTGTTTCAGCCAATCAGAGACAGGCTCTGTATATATCTGAGACCTATAATATGGGACCTTTAAAACAACGTAGGGACCACCATGTCTCTCTTTGTTCTTCATAACATCAACAGATATGCTTCTATAGGTGCTATTTCAGAGCCTTCATTTAAGTTGTTGGCGTACAGCATTTGATATCTTTTGAGACTCTCCTCCTGACTCTGTTACTTTGCCTCGTCCCGCATGTGACCCAGATGACGGCATTGCGTCGTGTGAGGAAAGGTATAAATAACTCTGCACTGCATCGCTCATGACAGACGGATCGGTCATGTGATCGGAGGCTTCACGACGGTCACTGTGTCAAACCTGAACTCTGTTCTTAATCACAACTCTTTAAATGGCATACAGTAGCTCTTCACCTAAAGGCCCTGACACACCAAGCAGTCACCAGAGAACTCGCCGACGCCGACTGTTGCATCGCCGTGTTCTCCTGCGTCTTGGCCATGTGTCGCACTGGAACACACCGCAAAGACTTCAGCCGAGCACGTACGAACTGCGCATGCGTGAGTGGCAAAAACTCTCCTTACCAGCAGGCGGCGGTAGTGTGTGTTCGTCATTCAAAAGAGGCAACAACCGGAAGACAGAGAAGAAGAACAGACTGCGTGATCTAAACAAACAACAAATAGCGTGGGCGTTCCATTTCCACTCTCGTCCATCGAAAACATGTTTCGTGCGGCACTGGAGCTATCAGCCATTGGAGTGTTGCTTGTGGAAGACATTCTCAAGCAACTTCTAATGCACTGATTCGCTAGCTGAACAGCCAATCAGAGTGATTTCTTTGTCCGACTGCCTGTGGCCGTGCGTCGGCCATGAAAGAACTAATAAGGCGTGTCACGGCCGACGGTGCGGGACACACCAAATTGAGTTTGGGCGACAGGGCACGCTTCGTCGTCCGACTAACGAAAACGGCCAATTTCGGCCTGGTGTGTCCGGGCCTTAACACACACACATCCACACTGGGTTTCGTTCACTTTAATCTAGGGTTTGATTTACTTTCAGAACGGCTGTTTTTTGTTGTTGATATCAAGGGCATCAGAAATGTTCATGCGGTATCACCTCACTCTTCCACACAAGCATTCATATATTTGGTGAAGGTCAAAGGATTTTACTCCTAATTAACTTTTACGACCTGCTGCCCCCTGGTGGTGTAAATGTCCTCCTGCAGCCTCTCCCCTCTGAAGGGAATAAGGATCTGAGGGGGGGGGGGGGGGGGTTTAAGGATCTCATGCTTGTGATTTGTCACTTTGTTTGCTGCTCGCTCCGGTTGCAGCGCTCCGGTTTAACGCGGGACTTTTTTCTGTGTTTTCAGGCCAACGTGGAGCATCTGACGCAGAAGATGAAGACGTCCATCCAGAGAGGACTGGTGCTCAGGTGAGGCTTCCTTCTTATTATCACCTCACACACACTCTTTAGCCTTTTGGATGTTGCACGAGTGTGTGTGTGTGTGTGTGTGTGTGTGTGTGTGTGTACAACTGAGGGAGAGAAAAGACTCTAAAATAATATTTCTGACTGTTTTTAATGGTAAATAATCTTTAATGCATTTCTGTAGATAAACATCAGTTTTAATGTCGTTACACACAACTGATGTGTTTTGAAGGTGTTTGACAGCTAATCGACCTCACACACTTTACTTCCCGTCATCTTTCGGGTCTATTTCGGTCCTCTGCACCATCAGGCTGTGTAGAATGCTCCCAGCAGGACGGAGCTGGGAGGAAATAGGACGGATGATATATTTCGGACGGTGTGTCGGTGACATTGCATATCTGTGCAGAGGGTGCAACCTGCAAAGCACATGTGTCCTATATAACAACGGAGCAGTAAAGTTAATGCCCCGGCTCACATGTGCACTTTGTTCGACCGCTGAGAGCGATGATTCCTTTTACGATGGATAGTTTACTTCTCAGGGAATTCGTTTTTTGGTAGAAAGTAGTTCCGAAGAAGTGTACGGTAGTTTCTTTCTTTTGATTTCAGTGTACCAACGCCTTGGTAATGTTTGTGCTCTTTAGGAATGAGAACTCCAATGAGAACTACACCACTGACTTCATCTACCAGCTGTACACCGAGGAGGGGAAGGGGGTGTTCGACTGCCGGAAGAACATCCTGGGTCACATGCAGCAGGTGAGACACACACACACGCGCGCACACACGCACACACTCACAGACACACACACGCGCACAGACACACACACACTCACAGACACACACACATGCACACGCCCACACACACACACTCACAGACACACACACACACACACACACACTCACAGACAGACACACACACAGACACACACACTCACAGACACACACACATGCACACGCCCACACACACACACACACTCACAGACAGACACACGCACACACACAGACACACACACATGCACACACACAGACACACACGCACATACATGCACACACACACACACACACACGCACAGACACACACACACGCACACACACACATGCACACACACACGCACACAGACACACACGCACACACATGCACACACGCACGCACACATGCACGCACACACACACACACACACACATACACGTACGCACTCTCACACACTCACAGATACACACACACACGCGCACACACACTGACAGACACACACACATGCACACGCCCACACACACACACACACACACACTCACAGACACACACACACGCGCACACACAGACACACACACATGCACACGCCTACACACACACACTCACAGACAGACAACACACGCTCACAGACACACACACATGCACACACACACACACAGACACACACGCATGCACACACACACGCACGCACACACACACACACTCACAGACACACACGCATGCATGCACACACGCACACACATGCACAGACACACACGCACGCACACGCACGCGTACGCACTCTCACTTTGCATTATGTTCAACAAATATTTTATTTCTTTACAAATAGCACACAGCTCAATAATAAAATACAAAGAATCTGTGAAAAACAATCTTACATAACCTTGCTAAGGACTAAGCATTTAAATATCTATACATAAATAACTTATACAAAAACGTAGTATGCTTTTTTATGAATAATAATAATTTGTGTAATTTATTTAAATGGCACTACATTTTTTCACAGCTCTTTCCCGTTAGCCAGCAACAACGTGTTTTCAAGTCTCTCCTGAGGCACATTTATGCTGCTTTAGTCAAGATCATCGTACATATCTTATGCAAATATCCTTATTTTTGAACTTGTGGTTTTATATTGTCCGTCCTTTTCCCAGGGAGGAGCTCCGTCTCCCTTTGACAGAAACTTTGGCACTAAAGTAGCCGCTAAAGCCGTTCAGTGGATCTCACGGACGCTCAAGGACTCTTACAAAGGAGGTAAGACGAAACATGATGAGACATTTATTATTTCTGGTCTGTGTGTGAGTGTGTCTTACCTTAAAGGTCACCTATTATGCTAAATCCACTTCTTGACGTCTCTTCTACATCAACATGTGTCCCCTCTTCTTCATGTCTCTTCTACATCAACATGTGTCCCCTCTTCTTCATGTCTCTTCTACATCAACATGTGTCCCCTCTTCTTCATGTCTCTTCTTCATCAACATGTGTCCCCTCTTCTTCCTGTCTCTTCTACATCAACATGTGTCCCCTCTTCTTCATGTCTCTTCTACATCAACATGTGTCCCCTCTTCTTCATGTCTCTTCTACATCAACATGTGTCCCCTCTGTGGAAAGAGACTCTGAAAGTTTCAGGAACAAAGATTCTCTCTCTTTTTGGTCCATTTCTATAAAAACCTGTCTGAAAATGAGCTGATCAGATTTTGGCCACTTTATGATGTCATAACGATGTGTTGTCTTGTGTAACCATTAGCCAATCAGCAACCAAGGTAACCCCCCCCCCCCCCACCACCACCTTATCACCTGAATCTCCTCCTAGAGCACCATTGAGTTCTTTTTAACCAAATATCTCTCAGAGGGGCGTGGGGAGGGGCTCCTTATTTTCATCTAAAGAGCCCTACACACCAAGCTGACACCAAAGAACACGTCCCGACGAAACACGACTGTTGTGTCGCCTCACATCTCTGCGTCTTGGCCATGTGTCGCACTGGAACACACCGCAAAGTCTTCAGCCGACGGCCAAGAAGCACGTACGAACTGCGCATGCGTGAGTGGCAATAACTCTCCTTACCAGCAGGCGGCGGTAGTGTGTATTCGTCATTCAAAAGAGGCAACAACCGGAAGACAGCCTGCTTGATAACCGAGAGAAGAAGAACAGACCGCGTGATATAAACAAACAACACATAGCGTGTGCGTTCCATTTTCACTCTACAGCGAGAAGCTCACGGGGCTTTCCCGAACCTGAGTCGAGAGCTGGAGGTAAATGAAATGTGTCTTCTTAATAGTTTGTTTGGGTCCCTCACTTCCATTTCGCTTCTCATGCACTGATTCGCTAGCTGAACAGCCAATCAGAGTGGTGTCTTTGGCCGACGGCCTTTAGCCGCCTTTAGCAGACGGCCTCCCGATTCAACATG
>NW_022990785.1:0-7500 GCF_902827175.1 Gymnodraco acuticeps
CTAATAAACCCCAAGAGGAGGCTGCCATGACGCCGAGTAACGGGGGAACGCCGGGCGAAACGAGTGAGGTGCAGGAGATTAAAAAGGAGAAGCAGCCGTGTAAGTGCTGCAGCATCATGTGATCCTGCAGGAGGCGTCCATATTATAATCTGGGACAAAAAACTACAAAAACTAAACTCCACCCACTGCCTCAGCCTAACAACATGACTTCATTTCCTGCTGTTTTATAAAACCTTTCTTTACTTTTTCTATTTCCTTGAAGCCTTTTTACTTTTGTACTCCTCATGTTGATTAGCTTAGCGTTAGCATTAGCCATGCAGTCATGAGACCTGTACGACTAACCTCCTCCTCCTCTCTCTCTCTCTCTCTCTTTATAAGCTACATCATATGAAAAAGTGAATTAATTTTAGACTTGTATTTATTTGATTTTGTATGTTTCTCCAGCAGAGTCACATGATTCTGTTTGTCGGAGAGTTTCAGCTTTGCTTTTGGTTTTATAAACGAGAAAATAAAGTGAGCTGACAGATGAGTGGATTCTGTTTCTGTTTGCCATACCATCACATACCATGGTGTCCTGCATGATCTCCTAAACCTGACAACACAAACCATCACTGCAGATATTATTTGCTAGACGATGACGCGTTTTTTTAACCTCAGAAATCAGTGGTGTCAACAACAAGTCTGAAAACCCAGAAATAGCCAAGTTAGCTTCGTTAGCATTAACAGTTTATAAAAACGCATATACAACTCCTAAGTAGGGTTGGGAACCGAAACTCGGTTCCAGATGAGAACCGATAAGAAAATGCCGGGTACCGGGTACCCATACAAAATACACAATTTCGGTTCTGCTTAACGGTTCCTTAACGCGGTAGACCCTGTATTCCAGCGGGTCCGTCTGCACCGCGGTGCTGCGGTGACCCGGTGGAATACAGGGCGGACCTGGAGAATCACAGAACGGCCGGTCGTCAGCGGGCCGTTGACGGCCGGCTCGGTACGCTGACGGCCGGCACCGCCCTTCATTTTTTTAAACGGCATCATATAAATTGCGCTGACAGGCGACAGAGGTCCACAGTTGCCCCGCAGCGATGCTCCCCCGCCCTCCCGTAGACATTTCACGAGCTCAGTCACTTCATAACACCAAAGATAGGTCGCGGTAAATACTCTGAAGTGAGGCTCCACTACACTAAAAAAGAAAAGGCAAAGTGTAATGCCTGTTAATAGCTTGCCACAGGCATAGCTCAGTTAAAATAAAGCACAGCTATTGTGCAATACATTTGTATTGCATGTATATTTTTTAGTAACAATTTCAGTTAAAGCTTTTAAGAATAAATATATTTTTGTTATCTAAACGTTTGACCTCTTTATTTTACAATTTTGGAATCGAAACGGGGAATCGATAAGAACCGGAATCGATAAGCAGAACCGGAATCGAAATCGGAATCGATAAATTTCAAACGATACCCATCCCTACTCCTAAGATAGCAGTGATACGGGGAATAAGGACTATTTGAGGCGAACCTTAAGGCCCTGTTACTACCCGAACAATCGTCATGTTAAAAACTAAGTTTAGTACTGTTCTGCACCGGTCAAAAGAGATTATTCTTCCTCTTTATCTCTGTCTGTTAAAGGGACAAATATGTGGAAAAGTCAATACAAATTGCTCCTGTCAGCCAGAGCTGGAGATTCTCCACAGGAAGAGACAACGATAAAAAGACGTCTCTTGAGTGCGACCTTTCAAAAGAATTGGAACGTTTTACAACCGAACTCCGTCTGTTTTCTGGAAATAAGTGCAAGTTCTTGTCCATTTTTAGCGGTACACCCATAGACTGTATATATGGTACACCGTTAGCAACATGTGCTAAGGTTAGCACAGCGAGTCCATCATACTGTAGTGAACACTGATGAAAGTGCACAGCTGGAATAAACACCTGCAGGATCAAAGGCAGTGGAGAGAGGGATTTGTGTTTGAAACCAGGATAGATAATCCGCATTGTGAATGGAAAACACATCCAACACGCTAACGCAGGTTCAGCGGCCTCACTGTTAGCTTCGGTAAAAACTAACGGACCGTCGTCAGGTTTAAACACTTCCTGTCTTCCATCAACAGATCACAGACATCACCATCGTGACCACACAAACAAAGATGGCCTACTGAGTGGAAAGTGACGAGCAGACGGCCGCTCCTTGTTTGTGTGAAAGAAGCGCTGAAGCTCATCGTTACAAACGGAAGAAAACAATTACAAAACAATAAAGAATCTGAATTTTCTAATCAGACAAAAATAAATCAAAGTTGGAAACGTTGATCTGTTAAAAGCTGTAACGGTGGATTCAAGTGTCATCTTTGGAAGGAGCATGCTAACAGTTTCCCATCGTTTCCAGTCTTTATGCTAAGCTAACCTGCTGCTGGCTGTAAGATATGTCTTAATGTTTAAATGTTGCTTTAATCGTATAGTAGTCATGATTAAGAGATGTAGTAAATTGAAAAGAACAACACCAGATCCATGTTGCGTAGCTTAGTAGCTGCTGGACGCCTAGCCTTAGATTAGCTTACAGTCAGATGGTTAGCCGCTGCATTGCATCTCTACTTGCTAGCAGAAACACCTTTGCTTTTTAACCTTACATATTTTATTGTTGGTTGAAATCTACTGTTAGCTAAAGTCATTAGGGAGGCAGCAAACTAACCAATCATAGTTATTGTGCTAACAGTAACATTAGTGTGCAAGCTAAGGTTAGCCAGCTAGCTTTAACTTAGCTGCGCGGCATAGATCTGGCGTTGATTGCTTATGTTATGTTAATTAAAAAACAGCAAACTTGCGGTTGTTTTTTTGTATGTGAGCTGAAGAGAAGGGCGAGGCAAACGTCTTTAAAAACCTTAATTCACATGTTAATGTCAAGCAAGCGTCTGACCTCACCATTACCAAGTCCATCGATCTGTCTGAAACTCTGACATTCAGGAAGTGATAGAGACTGAATGAGAGAGCTGGGTATTAATTATGTATACATTAAACAGGATGAATCTTAAAACCAGACCTCTTCTTCTGGACTACTGAGAAATAAACCTGCATTAAACCCCATCAGCCTGCAGTGATCATTAATATTAAACACAAGGGGAAATAATAAAGATGTCTAGACTGGATCCTTGTGGAGCTCCTCTGATTCATTACATTGCATTTAGCTGACGCTTTTATCCAAAGCGACTTACAATAAGTACATTCGACCAGGAAGACACAACCTTGAAGAAAACAGAATCATATAAGTACATCAGGTTTCATAGAGCCAAACATTTCAAGTGCTACTCAACTGGCTTTAGATAAGCCAGTCCTTTATTAGTATATAAGTGCTAATAAGGGTTGAGAGTGGGTTTCTTTAGGAGAGGGTTTACTCTTGCCTCCTTGAGACTGTTTGGAAAGTGACCAGAAGTTAGAGAAGTGTTGATGAAATGGGAGAGAAACGGTAGAATATCAGGAGCGATAGTCTGAAGGAGGTTTGAAGGGATAGGGTCCAGAGGACAGGTGGTAGGGCTGGTAGAGGTAATGAGGGTAAGAACCTCACTTGGAGAGAGAGGGGAAAAGGAGGTTAGTGTGTTGGTGGAAGGAGGGTCTGGTGACCCAGCGGTGAGTAAAGGTGAGTCAGAAAAAGAAGAGCGAATATCATCAACCTTTTTTTCAAAGTGGTTAACAAAGTCGCTTGACAGAAGTGAGGAGGGGGGAGGGGCTTTGGGGGGGTCCAGGAGGGAGGAGAGATGGAAAATAGTTTTTTAGGATTGGAATAGGAAGATTGGATCTTATCTTGAAAGAAAGTGCTTTTTGCCTGAGAGATCGAAGCAGAGAAAGAGGAGAGGAGAGCCTGATAGGTTAGGAGGTCGTCACAGTGTTTGGATTTCCACCGTTTCCGCTCTGCTGCCCGAAGGACGGTTCTATTAGCATGCAGTGCATCATTTAGCCAGGGAGCAGGAGGGGACTGACGAGCCTGCCGAGATGTGAGAGGACAGAGAGAGTCCAGAGAGGATGAGAGAGTAGAGAGGAGAGTTTCTGCAGCAGAGTTTGGAGGCAGGAGTTGGAACGAGTCAGAGGAAGGGAGGGCTGAGAGCACCGATGAGGCAAAGGTAGAGGGGGAGAGGGAACGAAGGTTACGGCGGACAGGTGCAGGATGAGAAGATATTAGTTTGTTATGTTTGGAAAGGGGTAGAGAGAATGAAATGAAGAAGTGATCGGATGTGTGGAGCGGATTTACAGAGAGGTTAGAAGTAGCGCAGTTCCTTGAGAATATGAGATCAAGGACATTGCCAGCTTTATGAGTCGGTGGGGACGGGGACAGTGAGAAAGCAAAGGCGGTTAACAGAGATGTTAGTTCGTCTATCTTCCCCTGTCTGGAGGTTGAAGTCTCCGAGAAGTACAGCGGGAGGGCCAGTTTCAGGGATGTGTGAGAGGAGATGATCTAATTCCTCCAAGAAGTCCCCCAAGGTGCCTGGTGGACGGTAGAGAACAACAATGGTTAATTGTATAGGATGGGTTACTGTGACGGCATGGAATTCAAAGTTGGAAGGAGTGAAGTTAGGTAGCTTGAAGAGGGAAAAGCTCCATTTTGGAGATAGCAGGAGACCAGTGCCACCTCCTCTGCCAGTGGGTCTGGGTGTATGGGAGAAGGAATATGCTGTGGAGAGAGCTGCTGGGGTGGATGTGTTGAATGGAGTAATCCAGGTCTCAGTGAGAGCAAGGAAACCCAGAGACTGCAGGAAGGCGTAGCCAGAGATGAAGTCAGCCTTAGGAACAGCTGACTGGCAGTTCCACAGGCCGCCTGAAACTAGATGCTGGATCTCAGTGGAGCATGTGGGATAGACGAGAGCAGGCCGGTTATAGCGATTAGGAGATACACGGGGCCAGTGATAATTACGAGAAGACACATGAACAGGAATGGAGAAAATACACATGATTATAGCATGAGGGGCTAAAAAACTAAAGAAAAGAAAATAGGACACCAGCGGTAATTAGCTCAATCAAAGTAGGATTTGCCTCCCTCGTGACTCCCGCAGGACTCCAATGTCTTCGGCTGTCTGACGCTGACGCTCCAGGAAAGAGCTACCTAAAATGGACGCCTGATTGCTGAGTTCTCACAGCTGATGGGCGACAGCAGACTGTCCCTGCCTATATTGTAATGCAGGCTTGAGTGCCCACTGCGACCTGTGTAACAGGTTCCCTTGAGCAGATCTGAGATTTAAAATCTCTCAAAAGCGCAGTTTTAGCTACAATAACTACAGAACAATTATACAGAGTAGAATAAATGAAACAGAGAAGTCTAATTAAACAAGAATATAACTTACAGTGGTTGCTGCGTCAATATATTGTCGTCACCCGGTCTAGATTCCTCAGCTTGTACACTAACAAATATGAACCACAGACTCAGTGTGTGTGAGCGTGTTGCTAACAGTTTGATGCTAACGTCCTTCACTCTCTATAAGAGGATTGAATGCATGGAAACAGTTTTATCCTTTTTTTTAAAGACATTTCTCTCCTATCCTGTTAATTATCATGTGCTGAAAGCCTTCACGTTTTTAAGGTCTTTCTTTGCATAATAATAAATACATATATGAATAACAGACAAACTCTTGATCTCAGGTCCCTCTTACAATAGAAGAGGAGATTTGCATTAAATATTTGAAACCAAACATACATTCTGCTGAAATAAACCCTTTACTAACATTGAAAAGTGTGTTTTAATAATGTGGAAAACACGGAAATAAGATTAATTTGTATACATTTCAATGTATTTTGAATCTTTACTTAAATATTTCTCATCTGAAATGGACCAATCTGCACAATGGCTACTTTCACTGTCGCTACTTTCACTATATTTTGATGAGAATACTTTTCTATTTTCACTTGAGGAACATTTTGAATGCAGGACTTTTACTGTAACAGAGTATTCCTACACTCTGGTACTTCTACTTTTACTCAAGTACAAGATCTGAGTACTTCTACTTTTACTCAAGTACAAGATCTGAGTACTTCTACTTTGACTCAAGTACAAGACCTGAGTACTTCTACTTTTACTCAAGTACAAGATCTGAGTACTTCTACTTTGACTCAAGTACAAGATCTGAGTACTTCTACTTTTACTCAAGTACGGGATCTGAGTACTTCTACTTTTACTAAAGTACGGGATCTGAGTACTTCTACTTTTACTAAAGTACGGGATCTGAGTACTTCTCCCACCTTTGCTTATATATATAATTAAATGAGACCTATGGTACTTTTCTACAGAAGCCCTGATCCTCTTCTGCACTGAGTAAATAATTAACTAAAGTGAAACATACATTAAAGCAGCAGAATATAAAACACTAGGTGGGTTTGTGTGGAAACTGCTGATCGTGTGAAGAAGAATCAGCGTGCTTTGTGTTGATCTGCTCGTTGTCATGACGATCCCCCCCAGCAGCACCTCCTGTTGTCATGGTTACCAGCTGACCGAGGCCACAGTACACAAAAACAACATTATTTACAATTTCAAGATAAAGGCATGATCACAAACTGAAATTAGCTTATAGAATAAATTAATAGAATATTAAACAACAAAAGTATTTACAATTTAAAACGACATTAATACACACTGAACATAATAACTATATTAGTCATACGTTTAAATAGACGATCACAATAATAGTTATAGTACTGTATAAATGTGTATCACATGAAAATAACTTACACTAAACACATTAAAAGATAATACATTTATAAATTACAGAATAATGTTTGACTATAGGAGGAATAAACTGAAAAATACAAACAAAAAACAAAACAGAGTAGTGTGTGCGTGTGTGTGTGTGTGTGTGTGTGTGTGTGTGTGTGTGTGTGTGTGTGTGTGTGTGTGTGTGTGTGTGTGAGAGAGGCGGGTGCGGTCTGTCATTGTGTGTTTCTGTCTGTCAGCAGCATTCCTGACAAATTCCACTGCTCAGCAACCCACACACACATTCTCGAACACACTCTCTTACACACACACACACACACACACACACACACACACACACACACACACACACACACACACACACACACACACATTCTCGAACACACTCTCTTACACACACACACACACACACACACACACACATTCTCGAACACACTCTCTTACACACACACACACACACACACACACACACACACACACACACACACACTCACACACACACACACACACACACACACACACACACACACACACACACACACACACACTCACAGTCAGTCATTCCTCGCTCCGCTGCGGAGCTGCACCTGCAGGTGAGTCCTCGTCTTGTTCATGTGTTACTTTACCTGTGTGATGTCATGATGAGGTCATGATGACATCACCAACCTGTTCCTCTAAACAGCTGTTTGATAAATGTGAAGAAATGTAAACTTTATGTAAGCCCCGCCCCTCATACATTCAGATGATGTGATTGGACGCTGCGGACTGATTGACAGCTCTTTGGTTAATGTTTGTAAACAATCATCATCTGTTCACAAA